>NC_091457.1:24966010-25235341 GCF_027789765.1 Dendropsophus ebraccatus | reverse complement strand
ATCATGTCTGGTTTACATGCAGACAGTCCTGGGCTTAATCCTAAGTGAAACCATAAACTTTAAACTTTTTCAAAGACTTTAAATGTAACAGAACCGATTGGACCATGTTAACTGGCAGCACGTTTTCAGGGGTTTCATAGTGTAGTGGTCATCACGTCTGCTTTACACGCAGAAGGTCCTGGGTTCAATCCCCAGTGAAACCATAGGAAGAATGTTTTTGAAAGAGGTTACTTTAACCATAAAATAAAGCCCAAGATTGCAAGCAAGATAAAAATATTGCAAGGCCATAGTCAGCACAGGAAGAAAATCCACGTGATGCATCTGTGGCTTTCTGATGCACTCTCGTCTTGGCTTTTTGATGGAAGGGTATTACCCCCACCTTGAGTGTGAAAGGTCCCAGCCGTGCCCCCAAATCTCAGACCTCTACTTGTTGCTGATCGGTAGTGCTCCTCTCATGGATGGTTCTTCATGTCTTAATCATAGTGTAGTGACCATCATGTCTGGTTTACATGCAGACAGTCCTGGGCTTAATCCTAAGTGAAACCATAAACTTTAAACTTTTTCAAAGAGTTTTAATGTAACAGAACCCGATTCGACCATGTGAACTGGCAGCACATTTTCAGGGGTTTCATAGTGTAGTGGTCATCACATCTCCTTTACACGCAGAAGGTCCTGGTTCAATCCCCAGTGAAACCATAGGAAGAATGTTTTTGCAAGAGGTTACTTTAACCATAAAATAAAGCCCAAGATTACAAGCAAGATAAAAATATTGCAAGGCCATAGTCAGCACAGGAAGAAAATCCACGTGATGCATCTGTGGCTTTCTGATGCACTCTCGTCTTGGCTTTTTGATGGAAGGGTATTACCCCCACCTTGAGTTTGAAAGGTCCCAGCCGTGCCCCAAATCTCAGACCTCTAGTTGTTGCTGATCGGTAGTGCTCCTCTCATGGATGGTTCTTCATGGTCTTAATCATAGTGTAGTGACCATCATGTCTGGTTTACATGCAGACAGTCCTGGGCTTAATCCTAAGTGAAACCATAAACTTTAAACTTTTTCAAAGAGTTTAAATGTAACAGAACCCGATTCGACCATGTGAACTGGCAGTGGATTTTTCAGGGGTTTCATAGTGTAGTGGTCATCACGTCTGCTTTACACGCAGAAAGTCCTGGGTTCAATCCCCAGTGAAACCATAGGAAGAATGTTTTTGAAAGAGGTTACTTTAACCATAAAATAAAGCCAAGATTACAAGCAAGATAAAAATATTGCAAGGCCATAGTCAGCACAGGAAGAAAATCCATGTGATGCATCTGTGGCTTTCTGATGCACTCTCGTCTTGGCTTTTTGATGGAAGGGTATTACCCCCACCTTGAGTGTGAAAGGTCCCAGCCGTGCCCCCAAATCTCAGACCTCTAGTTGTTGCTGATCGGTAGTGCTCCTCTCATGGATGGTTCTTCATGGTCTTAATCATAGCTTAGTGACCATCATGTCTGGTTTACATGCAGACAGTCCTGGGCTTAATCCTAAGTGAAACCATAAACTTTAAACTTTTTCAAAGAGTTTAAATGTAACAGAACCCGATTGGACCATGTGAACTGGCAGTGTATTTTCAGGGGTTTCATAGTGTAGTGGTCATCATGTCTGCTTTACGTGCAGAAGGTCCTGGGTTCAATCCCCAGTGAAACCATAGGAAGAATGTTTTTGAAAGAGGTTACTTTAACCAAAAATAAAGCCCAAGATTGCAAGCAAGATAAAAATATTGCAAGGCCATAGTCAGCACAGGAAGAAAATCCACGTGATGCATCTGTGGCTTTCTGATGCACTCTCGTCTTGGCTTTTTGATGGAAGGGTATTACCCCCCACCTTGAGTGTGAAAGGTCCCAGCCGTGCCCCAAATCTCAGACCTCTAGTTGTTGCTGATCGGTAGTGCTCCTCTCATGGATGGTTCTTCATGGTCTTAATCATAGTGTAGTGACCATCATGTCTGGTTTACATGCAGACAGTCCTGGGCTTAATCCTAAGTGAAACCATAAACTTTAAACTTTTTCAAAGAGTTTAAATGTAACAGAACCCGATTCGACCATGTGAACTGGCTGCACGTTTTCAGGGGTTTCATAGTGTAGTGGTCATCACGTCTGCTTTACACGCAGAATGTCCAGGGTTCAATCCCCAGTGAAACCATAGGAAGATTGTTTTGAAAGAGGTTACTTTAACCATAAAATAAAGCCCAAGATGACAAGCAAGATAAAAATATTGCAAGGCCATAGTAAGCACAGGAAGAAAATCCACGTGATGCATCTGTGGCTTTCTGATGCACTCTCGTCTTGGCTTTTTGATGGAAGGGTATTACCCCCACCTTGAGTGTGAAAGGTCCCAGCCGTGCCCCCAAATCTCAGACCTCTACTTGTTGCTGATCGGTAGTGCTCCTCTCATGGATGGTTCTTCATGGTCTTAATCATAGTGTAGTGACCATCATGTCTGGTTTACATGCAGACAGTCCTGGGCTTAATCCTAAGTGAAACCATAAACTTTAAACTTTTTCAAAGAGTTTTAATGTAACAGAACCCGATTCGACCATGTGAACTGGCAGCACGTTTTCAGGGGTTTCATAGTGTAGTGGTCATCACGTCTGCTTTACACGCAGAAGGTCCAGGATTCAATCCCCAGTGAAACCATAGGAAGATTGTTTTTGAAAGAGGTTACTTTAACCATAAAATAAAGCCTAAGATGACAAGCAAGATAAAAATATTGCAAGGCCATAGTAAGCACAGGAAGAAAATCCACGTGATGCATCTGTGGCTTTCTGATGCACTCTCGTCTTGGCTTTTTGATAGAAGGGTATTACCCCCACCTTGAGTTTGAAAGGTCCCAGCCGTGCCCCCAAATCTCAGACCTCTAGTTGTTGCTGATCGGTAGTGCTCCTCTCATGGATGGTTCTTCATGGTCTTAATCATAGTGTAGTGACCATCATGTCTGGTTTACATGCAGACAGTCCTGGGCTTAATCCTAAATTAAACCATAAACTTTAAACTTTTTCAAAGAGTTTAAATGTAACAGAACCCGATTGGACCATGTGAACTGGCAGCACGTTGTCAGGGGTTTCATAGTGTAGTGGTCATCACGTCTGCTTTACACGCAGAAGGTCCTGGGTTCAATCCCCAGTGAAACCATAGGAAGAATGTTTTTGAAAGAGGTTACTTTAACCATAAAATAAAGCCAAAGATTACAAGCAAGATAAAAATATTGCAAGGCCATAGTCAGCACAGGAAGAAAATCCATGTGATGCATCTGTGGCTTTCTGATGCACTCTCGTCTTGGCTTTTTAATGGAAGGGTATTACCCCCACCTTGAGTGTTAAAGGTCCCAGCCGTGCCCCCAAATCTCAGACCTCTAGTTGTTGCTGATCGGTAGTGCTCCTCTCATGGATGGTTCTTCATGGTCTTAATCATAGTGTAGTGACCATCATGTCTGGTTTACATGCAGACAGTCCTGGGCTTAATCCTAAGTTAAACCATAAACTTTAAACTTTTTCAAAGACTTTAAATGTAACAGAACCCGATTGGACCATGTGAACTGGCAGTGGATTTTCAGGGGTTTCATAGTGTAGTGGTCATCACGTCTGCTTTACACGCAGAAGGTCCTGGGTTCAATCCCCAGTGAAACCATAGGAATAATGTTTTTGAAAGAGGTTACTTTAACCATAAAATAAAGCCCAAGATTGCAAGCAAGATAAAAATATTGCAAGGCCATAGTCAGCACAGGAAGAAAATCCACGTGATGCATCTGTGGCTTTCTGATGCACTCTCATCTTGGCTTTTTGATGGAAGGGTATTACCCCCACCTTGAGTGTGAAAGGTCCCAGCCGTGCCCCCAAATCTCAGACCTCTACTTGTTGCTGATCGGTAGTGCTCCTCTCATGAATGGTTCTTCATGGTCTTAATCATAGTGTAGTGACCATCATGTCTGGTTTACATGCAGACAGTCCTGGGCTTAATCCTAAGTGAAACCATAAACTTTAAACTTTTTCAAAGACTTTAAATGTAACAGAACCCGATTGGACCATGTTAACTGGCAGCACGATTTCAGAGGTTTCATAGTGTAGTGATCATCACGTCTGCTTTACACGCAGAAGGTCCTGGGTTCAATCCTCAGTGAAACCATAGGAAGAATGTTTTTGAAAGAGGTTACTTTAACCATAAAATAAAGCCCAAGATTGCATGCAAGATAAAAATATTGCAAGGCCATAGTCAGCACAGGAAGAAAATCCACGTGATGCATCTGTGGCTTTCTGATGCACTCTCGTCTTGGCTTTTTGATGGAAGGGTATTACCCCCGCCTTGAGTCTGAGAGGTCCCAGCCGTGCACCCAAATCTCAGACCTCTAGTTGTTGCTGATCGGTAGTGCTCCTCTCATGGATGGTTCTTCATGGTCTTAATCATAGTGTACTGACCATCATGTCTGGTTTACATGCAGACAGTCCTGGGCTTAATCCTAAGTGAAACCATAAACTTTAAACTTTTTCAAAGAGTTTAAATGTAACAGAACCCGATTGGACCATGTGAACTGGCAGTGGATTTTCAGGGGTTTCATAGTGTAGTGGTCATTACGTCTGCTTTACATGTAGAAGGTCCTGCGTTCAATCCCCAGTGAAACCGTTGGATGAACGTTTTTGAAAGAGGATACTTTAACCATAAAATAAAGCCCAAGATTACAAGCAAGATAAAAATATTGCAAGGCCATAGTCAGCACAGGAAGAAAATCCATGTGATGCATCTGTGGCTTTCTGATGCACTCTCGTCTTGGCTTTTTGATGGAAGGGTATTACCCCCACCTTGAGTGTGAAAGGTCCCAGCCGTGCCCCCAAATCTCAGACCTCTAGTTGTTGCTGATCGGTAGTGCTCCTCTCATGGATGGTTCTTCATGGTCTTAATCATAGTGTAGTGACCATCATGTCTGGTAACATGCAGACAGTCCTGGGCTTAATCCTAAGTGAAACCATAAACTTTAAACTTTTTCAAAGAGTTTAAATGTAACAGAACCCGATTGGACCATGTGAACTGGCAGTGGATTTTCAGGGATTTCATAGTGTAGTGGTCATCACGTCTGCTTTACACGCAGAAGGTCCTGGGTTCAATCCCCAGTGAAACCATTGGATGAAAGTTTTTGAAAGAGGATACTTTAACCATAAAATAAAGCCCAAGATTACAAGCAAGATAAAAATATTGCAAGGCCATAGTCAGCACAGGAAGAAAATCCATGTGATGCATCTGTGGCTTTCTGATGCACTCTCGTCTTGGCTTTTTGATGGAAGGGTATTACCCCCACCTTGAGTGTGAAAGGTCCCAGCCGTGCCCCCAAATCTCAGACCTCTAGTTGTTGCTGATCGGTAGTGCTCCTCTCATGGATGGTTCTTCATGGTCTTAATCATAGTGTAGTGACCATCATGTCTGGTTTACATGCAGACAGTCCTGGGCTTAATCCTAAGTGAAACCATAAACTTTAAACTTTTTCAGAGAGTTTAAATGTAACAGAACCCGATTGGACCATGTGAACTGGCAGCACGTTTTAAGGGGTTTCATAGTGTAGTGGTCATCACGTCTGCTTTACATGTAGAAGGTCCTGGGTTCAATCCCCAATGAAACCGTAGGAAGAATGTTTTTGAAAGAGGTTACTTTAACCATAAAATAAAGCCCAAGATTACAAGCAAGATAAAAATATTGCAAGGCCATAGTCAGCACAGGAAGAAAATCCATGTGATGCATCTGTGGCTTTCTGATGCACTCTCGTCTTGGCTTTTTGATGGAAGGGTATTACCCCCACCTTGAGTGTGAAAGGTCCCAGCCGTGCCCCCAAATCTCAGATCTCTAGTTGTTGCTGATCGGTAGTGCTCCTCTCATGGATGGTTCTTCATGGTCTTAATCATAGTGTAGTGACCATCATGTCTGGTTTACATGCAGACAGTCCTGGGCTTAATCCTAAGTGAAACCATAAACTTTAAACTTTTTCAAAGAGTTTAAATGGAACAGAACCCGATTGGACCATGTGAACTGGCAGTGGATTTTCAGGGGTTTCATAGTGTAGTGGTCATCACGTCTGCTTTACACGCAGAAGGTCCTGGGTTCAATCCCCAGTGAAACCATAGGAAGAATGTTTTTGAAAGAGGTTACTTTAACCATAAAATAAAGCCCAAAATTACAAGCAAGATAAAAATATTACAAGGCCATAGTCAGCACAGGAAGAAAATCCATGTGATGCATCTGTGGCTTTCTGATGCACTCTCGTCTTGGCTTTTTGATGGAAGGGTATTACCCCCACCTTGAGTGTGAGAGGTCCCAGCCGTGCACCCAAATCTCAGACCTCTAGTTGTTGCTGATCGGTAGTGCTCCTCTCATGGATGGTTCTTCATGGTCTTAATCATAGTGTACTGACCATCATGTCTGGTTTACATGCAGACAGTCCTGGGCTTAATCCTAACTGAAACCATAAACTTTAAACTTTTTCAAAGAGTTTAAATGTAACAGAACCCGATTGGACCATGTGAACTGGCAGTGGATTTTCAGGGGTTTCATAGTGTAGTGGTCATCACGTCTGCTTTACACGCAGAAGGTCCTGGGTTCAATCCCCAGTGAAACCATAGGAAGAATGTTTTTGAAAGAGGTTACTTTAACCATAAAATAAAGCCAAAGATTACAAGCAAGATAAAAATATTGCAAGGCCATAGTCAGCACAGGAAGAAAATCCATGTGATGCATCTGTGGCTTTCTGATGCACTCTCGTCTTGGCTTTTAATGGAAGGGTATTACCCCCACCTTGAGTGTGAAAGGTCCCAGCCGTGCCCCCAAATCTCAGACCTCTAGTTGTTGCTGATCGGTAGTGCTCCTCTCATGGATGGTTCTTCATGGTCTTAATCATAGTGTAGTGACCATCATGTCTGGTTTACATGCAGACAGTCCTGGGCTTAATCCTAAGTGAAACCATAAACTTTAAACTTTTTCAGAGTTTAAATGTAACAGAACCCGATTGGACCATGTGAACTGGCAGTGGACTTTCAGGGGTTTCATAGTATAGTGGACATCACGTCTGCTTTACACGCAGAAGGTCCTGGGTTCAATCCCCAGTGAAACCATAGGAAGAATGTTTTTGAAAGAGGTTACTTTAACCATAAAATAAAGCCCAAGATTACAAGGAAGATAAAAATATTGAAAGGCCATAGTCAGCACAGGAAGAAAATCCATGTGATGCATCTGTGGCTTTCTGATGCACTCTCGTCTTGGCTTTTTAATGGAAGGGTATTACCCCCACCTTGAGTGTGAAAGGTCCCAGCCGTGCCCCCAAATCTCAGACCTCTAGTTGTTGCTGATCGGTAGTGCTCCTCTCATGGATGGTTCTTCATGGTCTTAATCATAGTGTAGTGACCATCATGTCTGGTTTACATGCAGACAGTCCTGGGCTTAATCCTAAGTGAAACCATAAACTTTAAACTTTTTCAAAGAGTTTAAATGTAACAGAACCCGATTGGACCATGTGAACTGGCAGTGTATTTTCAGGGGTTTCATAGTGTAGTGGTCATCACGTCTGCTTTACACGCAGAAGGTCCTGGGTTCAATCCTTAGTGAAACCATAGGAAGATTGTTTTTGAAAGAGGTTACTTTAACCATAAAATAAAGCCCAAGATTACAAGCAAGATAAAAATATTGCAAGGCCATAGTCAGCACAGGAAGAAAATCCACGTGATGCATCTGTGGCTTTCTGATGCACTCTCGTCTTGGCTTTTTGATGGAAGGGTATTACCCCCACCTTGAGTTTGAAAGGTCCCAGCCGTGCCCCCAAATCTCAGACCTCTAGTTGTTGCTGATCGGTAGTGCTCCTCTCATGGATGGTTCTTCATGGTCTTAATCATAGTGTACTGACCATCATGTCTGGTTTACATGCAGACAGTCCTGGGCTTAATCCTAAGTTAAACCATAAACTTTAAACTTTTTCAAAGACTTTAAATGTAACAGAACCCGATTGGACCATGTTAACTGGCAGCACGATTTCAGGGGTTTCATAGTGTAGTGGTCATCACGTCTGCTTTACACGCAGAAGGTCCTGGGTTCAATCCCCAGTGAAACCATAGGAAGAATGTTTTTGAAAGAGGTTACTTTAACCATAAAATAAAGCCCAAGATTGCAAGCAAGATAAAAATATTGCAAGGCCATAGTCAGCACAGGAAGAAAATCCATGTGATGCATCTGTGGCTTTCTGATGCACTCTCGTCTTGGCTTTTTGATGGAAGGGTATTACCCCCGCCTTGAGTCTGAGAGGTCCCAGCCGTGCACCCAAATCTCAGACCTCTAGTTGTTGCTGATCGGTAGTGCTCCTCTCATGGATGGTTCTTCATGGTCTTAATCATAGTGTACTGACCATCATGTCTGGTTTACATGCAGACAGTCCTGGGCTTAATCCTAACTGAAACCATAAACTTTAAACTTTTTCAAAGAGTTTAAATGTAACAGAACCCGATTGGACCATGTGAACTGGCAGTGGATTTTCAGGGGTTTCATAGTGTAGTGGTCATCACGTCTGTTTTACATGTAGAAGGTCCTGTGTTCAATCCCCAGTGAAACCATTGGATGAAAGTTTTTGAAAGAGGTTACTTTAACCATAAAATAAAGCCCAAGATTACAAGCAAGATAAAAATATTGCAAGGCCATAGTCAGCACAGGAAGAAAATCCATGTGATGCATCTGTGGCTTTCTGATGCACTCTCGTCTTGGCTTTTTGATGGAAGGGTATTACCCCCACCTTGAGTGTGAAAGGTCCCAGCCGTGCCCCCAAATCTCAGACCTCTACTTGTTGCTGATCGGTAGTGCTCCTTTCATGGATGGTTCTTCATGGTCTTAATCATAGTGTAGTGACCATCATGTCTGGTTTACATGCAGACAGTCCTGGGCTTAATCCTAAGTGAAACCATAAACTTTAAACTTTTTCAAAGAGTTTAAATGTAACAGAACCCGATTGGACCATGTGAACTGGCAGTGTATGTTCAGGGGTTTCATAGTGTAGTGGTCATCATGTCTGCTTTACACGCAGAAGGTCCTGGGTTCAATCCCCAGTGAAACCATAGGAAGAATGTTTTTGAAAGAGGTTACTTTAACCATAAAATAAAGCCCAAGATTGCAAGCAAGATAAAAATATTGCAAGGCCATAGTCAGCACAGGAAGAAAATCCACGTGATGCATCTGTGGCTTTCTGATGCACTCTCGTCTTGGCTTTTTGATGGAAGGGTATTACCCCCACCTTGAGTGTGAAAGGTCCCAGCCGTGCCCCAAATCTCAGACCTCTAGTTGTTGCTGATCGGTAGTGCTCCTCTCATGGATGGTTCTTCATGGTCTTAATCATAGTGTACTGACCATCATGTCTGGTTTACATGCAGACAGTCCTGGGCTTAATCCTAAGTGAAACCATAAACTTTAAACTTTTTCAAAGAGTTTAAATGTAACAGAACCCGATTGGACCATGTGAACTGGCAGTGGGTTTTCAGGGGTTTCATAGTGTAGTGGTCATCACGTCTGCTTTACATGTAGAAGGTCCTGGGTTCAATCCCCAGTGAAACCATTGGATGAAAGTTTTTGAAAGAGGATACTTTAACCATAAAATAAAGCCCAAGATTACAAGCAAGATAAAAATATTGCAAGGCCATAGTCAGCACAGGAAGAAAATCCATGTGATGCATCTGTGGCTTTCTGATGCACTCTCGTCTTGGCTTTTTGATGGAAGGGTATTACCCCCACCTTGAGTGTGAAAGGTCCCAGCCGTGCCCCCAAATCTCAGACCTCTAGTTGTTGCTGATCGGTAGTGCTCCTCTCATGGATGGTTCTTCATGGTCTTAATCATAGTGTAGTGACCATCATGTCTGGTTTACATGCAGATAGTCCTGGGCTTAATCCTAAGTGAAACCATAAACTTTAAACTTTTTCAAAGAGTTTAAATGTAACAGAACCCGATTGGACCATGTGAACTGGCAGCACGTTTTCAGGGGTTTCATAGTGTAGTGGTCATCACGTCTGCTTTACACGCAGAAGGTCCTGGGTTCAATCCCCAGTGAAACCATAGGAAGAATGTTTTTGAAAGAGGTTACTTTAACCATAAAATAAAGCCCAAGATTACAAGCAAGATAAAAATATTGCAAGGCCATAGTCAGCACAGGACGAAAATCCACTTGATGCAGCTGTGGCTTTCTGATGCACTCTCGTCTTGGCTTTTTGATGGAAGGGTATTACCCCCGCCTTGAGTCTGAGAGGTCCCAGCCGTGCACCCAAATCTCAGACCTCTAGTTGTTGCTGATCGGTAGTGCTCCTCTCATGGATGGTTCTTCATGGTCTTAATCATAGTGTACTGACCATCATGTCTGGTTTACATGCAGACAGTCCTGGGCTTAATCCTAAGTGAAACCATAAACTTTAAACTTTTTCAAAGAGTTAAAATGTAACAGAACCCAATTGGACCATGTGAACTGGCAGTGTATTTTCAGGGGTTTCATAGTGTAGTGGTCATCATGTCTGCTTTACACGCAGAAGGTCCTGGGTTCAATCTCCAGTGAAACTATAGGAAGAATGTTTTTGAAAGAGGTTACTTTAACCATAAAATAAAGCCCAAGATTACAAGCAAGATAAAAATATTGCAAGGCCATAGTCAGCACAGGAAGAAAATCCACGTGATGCATCTGTGGCTTTCTGATGCACTCTCGTCTTGGCTTTTTAATGGAAGGGTATTACCCCCGCCTTGAGTCTGAGAGGTCCCAGCCGTGCACCCAAATCTCAGACCTCTAGTTGTTGCTGATCGGTAGTGCTCCTCTCATGGATGGTTCTTCATGGTCTTAATCATAGTGTACTGACCATCATGTCTGGTTTACATGCAGACAGTCCTGGGCTTAATCCTAAGTGAAACCATAAACTTTAAACTTTTTCAAAGAGTTTAAATGTAACAGAACCCGATTGGACCATGTGAACTGGCAGCACGTTTTAAGGGGTTTCATAGTGTAGTGGTCATCACGTCTGCTTTACATGTAGAAGGTCCTTGGTTCAATCCCCAGGGAAACCGTAGGAAGAATGTTTTTGAAAGAGGTTACTTTAACCATAAAATAAAGCCCAAGATTACAAGCAAGATAAAAATATTGCAAGGCCATAGTCAGCACAGGAAGAAAATCCATGTGATGCATCTGTGGCTTTCTGATGCACTCTCGTCTTGGCTTTTTAATGGAAGGGTATTACCCCCACCTTGAGTGTGAAAGGTCCCAGCCGTGCCCCCAAATCTCAGACCTCTAGTTGTTGCTGATCGGTAGTGCTCCTCTCATGGATGGTTCTTCATGGTCTTAATCATAGTGTAGTGACCATCATGTCTGGTTTACATGCAGACAGTCCTGGGCTTAATCCTAAGTGAAACCATAAACTTTAAACTTTTTCAAAGAGTTTAAATGTAACAGAACCCGATTCGACCATGTGAACTGGCAGCATGTTTTCAGAGGTTTCATAGTGTAGTAGTCATCACGTCTGCTTTACACGCAGAAGGTCCTGGGTTCAATCCCCAGTGAAACCATAGGAAGAATGTTTTTGAAAGAGGTTACTTTAACCATAAAATAAAGCCCAAGATTACAAGCAAGATAAAAATATTGCAAGGCCATAGTCAGCACAGGACGAAAATCCACTTGATGCAGCTGTGGCTTTCTGATGCACTCTCGTCTTGGCTTTTTGATGGAAGGGTATTACCCCCGCCTTGAGTCTGAGAGGTCCCAGCCGTGCACCCAAATCTCAGACCTCTAGTTGTTGCTGATCGGTAGTGCTCCTCTCATGGATGGTTCTTCATGGTCTTAATCATAGTGTACTGACCATCATGTCTGGTTTACATGCAGACAGTCCTGGGCTTAATCCTAAGTGAAACCATAAACTTTAAACTTTTTCAAAGAGTTTAAATGTAACAGAACCCAATTGGACCATGTGAACTGGCAGTGTATTTTCAGGGGTTTCATAGTGTAGTGGTCATCACGTCTGCTTTACACGCAGAAGGTCCTGGGTTCAATCCCCAGTGAAACCATAGGAAGAATGTTTTTGAAAGAGGTTACTTTAACCATAAAATAAAGCCCAAGATTGCAAGCAAGATAAAAAATATTGCAAGGCCATAGTCAGCACAGGAAGAAAATCCATGTGATGCATCTGTGGCTTTCTGATGCACTCTCGTCTTGGCTTTTTGATGGAAGGGTATTACCCCCACCTTGAGTGTGAAAGGTCCCAGCCGTGCCCCCAAATCTCAGACCTCTAGTTGTTGCTGATCGGTAGTGCTCCTCTCATGGATGGTTCTTCATGGTCTTAATCATAGTGTAGTGACCATCATGTCTGGTTTACATGCAGACAGTCCTGGGCTTAATCCTAAGTGAAACCATAAACTTTAAACTTTTTCAAAGAGTTTAAATGTAACAGAACCCGATTGGACCATGTGAACTGGCAGTGGATTTTCAGGGGTTTCATAGTGTAGTGGTCATCACGTCTGCTTTACATGTAGAAGGTCCTGGGTTCAATCCCCAGTGAAACCATTGGATGAAAGTTTTTGAAAGAGGATACTTTAACCATAAAATAAAGCCCAAGATTACAAGCAAGATAAAAATATTGCAAGGCCATAGTCAGCACAGGAAGAAAATCCATGTGATGCATCTGTGGCTTTCTGATGCACTCTCGTCTTGGCTTTTTGATGGAAGGGTATTACCCCCACCTTGAGTGTGAAAGGTCCCAGCCGTGCTTCCAAATCTCAGACCTCTACTTGTTGCTGATCGGTAGTGCTCCTCTCATGGATGGTTCTTCATGGTCTTAATCATAGTGTAGTGACCATCATGTCTGGTTTACATGCAGATAGTCCTGGGCTTAATCCTAAGTGAAACCATAAACTTTAAACTTTTTCAAATAGTTTAAATGTAACAGAACCCGATTGCACCATGTGAACTGGCAGCACGTTTTCAGGGGTTTCATAGTGTAGTGGTCATCACGTCTGCTTTACACGCAGAAGGTCCTGGGTTCAATCCCCAGTGAAACCATAGGAAGAATGTTTTTGAAAGAGGTTACTTTAACCATAAAATAAAGCCCAAGATTACAAGCAAGATAAAAATATTGCAAGGCCATAGTCAGCACAGGACGAAAATCCACTTGATGCAGCTGTGGCTTTCTGATGCACTCTCGTCTTGGCTTTTTGATGGAAGGGTATTACCCCCGCCTTGAGTCTGAGAGGTCCCAGCCGTGCACCCAAATCTCAGACCTCTAGTTGTTGCTGATCGGTAGTGCTCCTCTCATGGATGGTTCTTCATGGTCTTAATCATAGTGTACTGACCATCATGTCTGGTTTACATGCAGACAGTCCTGGGCTTAATCCTAAGTGAAACCATAAACTTTAAACTTTTTCAAAGAGTTTAAATGTAACAGAACCCGATTGGACCATGTGAACTGGCAGTGTATTTTCAGGGGTTTCATAGTGTAGTGGTCATCATGTCTGCTTTACACGCAGAAGGTCCTGGGTTCAATCTCCAGTGAAACCATAGGAAGAATGTTTTTGAAAGAGGTTACTTTAACCATAAAATAAAGCCCAAGATTACAAGCAAGATAAAAATATTGCAAGGCCATAGTCAGCACAGGAAGAAAATCCACGTGATGCATCTGTGGCTTTCTGATGCACTCTCGTCTTGGCTTTTTGATGGAAGGGTATTACCCCCGCCTTGAGTCTGAGAGGTCCCAGCCGTGCACCCAAATCTCAGACCTCTAGTTGTTGCTGATCGGTAGTGCTCCTCTCATGGATGGTTCTTCATGGTCTTAATCATAGTGTACTGACCATCATGTCTGGTTTACATGCAGACAGTCCTGGGCTTAATCCTAAGTGAAACCATAAACTTTAAACTTTTTCAAAGAGTTTAAATGTAACAGAACCCGATTGGACCATGTGAACTGGCAGTGGATTTTCAGGGGTTTCATAGTGTAGTGGTCATCACGTCTGCTTTACACGCAGAAGGTCCTGGGTTCAATCCCCAGTGAAACCATAGGAAGAATGTTTTTGAAAGAGGTTACTTTAACCATAAAATAAAGCCAAAGATTACAAGCAAGATAAAAATATTGCAAGGCCATAGTCAGCACAGGAAGAAAATCCATGTGATGCATCTGTGGCTTTCTGATGCACTCTTGTCTTGGCTTTTTAATGGAAGGGTATTACCCCCACCTTGAGTGTGAAAGGTCCCAGCCGTGCCCCCAAATCTCAGACCTCTAGTTGTTGCTGATCGGTAGTGCTCCTCTCATGGATGGTTCTTCATGGTCTTAATCATAGTGTAGTGACCATCATGTCTGGTTTACATGCAGACAGTCCTGGGCTTAATCCTAAGTGAAACCATAAACTTTAAACTTTTTCAGAGTTTAAATGTAACAGAACCCGATTGGACCATGTGAACTGGCAGTGGACTTTCAGGGGTTTCATAGTATAGTGGTCATCACGTCTGCTTTACACGCAGAAGGTCCTGGGTTCAATCCCCAGTGAAACCATAGGAAGAATGTTTTTGAAAGAGGTTACTTTAACCATAAAATAAAGCCCAAGATTACAAGGAAGATAAAAATATTGAAAGGCCATAGTCAGCACAGGAAGAAAATCCACGTGATGCATCTGTGGCTTTCTGATGCACTCTCGTCTTGGCTTTTTAATGGAAGGGTATTACCCCCACCTTGAGTGTGAAAGTTCCCAGCCGTGCCCCCAAATCTCAGACCTCTAGTTGTTGCTGATCGGTAGTGCTCCTCTCATGGATGGTTCTTCATGGTCTTAATCATAGTGTAGTGACCATCATGTCTGGTTTACATGCAGACAGTCCTGGGCTTAATCCTAAGTGAAACCATAAACTTTAAACTTTTTCAAAGAGTTTAAATGTAACAGAACCCGATTGGACCATGTGAACTGGCAGTGTATTTTCAGGGGTTTTATAGTGTAGTGGTCATCACGTCTGCTTTACACGCAGAAGGTCCTGGGTTCAATCCCCAGTGAAACCATAGGAAGAATGTTTTTGAAAGAGGTTACTTTAACCATAAAATAAAGCCCAAGATTACAAGCAAGATAAAAATATTGCAAGGCCATAGTCAGCACAGGAAGAAAATCCACGTGATGCATCTGTGGCTTTCTGATGCACTCTCGTCTTGGCTTTTTGATGGAAGGGTATTACCCCCACCTTGAGTTTGAAAGGTCCCAGCCGTGCCCCCAAATCTCAGACCTCTAGTTGTTGCTGATCGGTAGTGCTCCTCTCATGGATGGTTCTTCATGGTCTTAATCATAGTGTAGTGACCATCATGTCTGGTTTACATGCAGACAGTCCTGGGCTTAATCCTAAGTTAAACCATAAACTTTAAACTTTTTCAAAGACTTTAAATGTAACAGAACCCGATTGGACCATGTTAACTGGCAGCACGATTTCAGGGGTTTCATAGTGTAGTGGTCATCACGTCTGCTTTACACGCAGAAGGTCCTGGGTTCAATCCCCAGTGAAACCATTGGATGAAAGTTTTTGAAAGAGGTTACTTTAACCATAAAATAAAGCCCAAGATTGCAAGCAAGATAAAAATATTGCAAGGCCATAGTCAGCACAGGAAGAAAATCCACGTGATGCATCTGTGGCTTTCTGATGCACTCTCGTCTTGGCTTTTTGATGGAAGGGTATTACCCCCGCCTTGAGTCTGAGAGGTCCCAGCCGTGCACCCAAATCTCAGACCTCTAGTTGTTGCTGATCGGTAGTGCTCCTCTCATGGATGGTTCTTCATGGTCTTAATCATAGTGTAGTGACCATCATGTCTGGTTTACATGCAGACAGTCCTGGGCTTAATCCTAACTGAAACCATAAACTTTAAACTTTTTCAAAGAGTTTAAATGTAACAGAACCCGATTGGACCATGTGAACTGGCAGTGGATTTTCAGGGGTTTCATAGTGTAGTGGTCATCACGTCTGCTTTACATGTAGTAGGTCCTGGGTTCAATCCCCAGTGAAACCATTGGATGAAAGTTTTTGAAAGAGGATACTTTAACCATAAAATAAAGCCCAAGATTACAAGCAAGATAAAAATATTGCAAGGCCATAGTCAGCACAGGAAGAAAATCCATGTGATGCATCTGTGGCTTTCTGATGCACTCTCGTCTTGGCTTTTTGATGGAAGGGTATTACCCCCACCTTGAGTGTGAAAGGTCCCAGCCGTGCCCCCAAATCTCAGACTTCTACTTGTTGCTGATCGGTAGTGCTCCTTTCATGGATGGTTCTTCATGGTCTTAATCATAGTGTAGTGACCATCATGTCTGGTTTACATGCAGACAGTCCTGGGCTTAATCCTAAGTGAAACCATAAACTTTAAACTTTTTCAAAGAGTTTAAATGTAACAGAACCCGATTGGACCATGTGAACTGGCAGTGTATTTTCAGGGGTTTCATAGTGTAGTGGTCATCATGTCTGCTTTACAAGCAGAAGGTCCTGGGTTCAATCCCCAGTGAAACCATAGGAAGAATGTTTTTGAAAGAGGTTACTTTAACCATAAAATAAAGCCCAAGATTACAAGCAAGATAAAAATATTGCAAGGCCATAGTCAGCACAGGAAGAAAATCCATGTGATGCATCTGTGGCTTTCTGATGCACTCTCGTCTTGGCTTTTTAATGGAAGGGTATTACCCCCGCCTTGAGTCTGAGAGGTCCCAGCCGTGCACCCAAATCTCAGACCTCTAGTTGTTGCTGATCGGTAGTGCTCCTCTCATGGATGGTTCTTCATGGTCTTAATCATAGTGTAGTGACCATCATGTCTGGTTTACATGCAGACAGTCCTGGGCTTAATCCTAAGTGAAACCATAAACTTTAAACTTTTTCAAAGAGTTTAAATGTAACAGAACCCGATTCGACCATGTGAACTGGCAGCTCGTTTTCAGGGGTTTCATAGTGTAGTGGTCATCACGTCTGCTTTACACGCAGAAGGTCCTGGGTTCAATCCCCAGTGAAACCATAGGAAGAATGTTTTTGAAAGAGGTTACTTTAACCATAAAATAAAGCCCAAGATTACAAGCAAGATAAAAATATTGCAAGGCCATAGTCAGCACAGGACGAAAATCCACTTGATGCAGCTGTGGCTTTCTGATGCACTCTCGTCTTGGCTTTTTGATGGAAGGGTATTACCCCCGCCTTGAGTCTGAGAGGTCCCAGCCGTGCACCCAAATCTCAGACCTCTAGTTGTTGCTGATCGGTAGTGCTCCTCTCATGGATGGTTCTTCATGGTCTTAATCATAGTGTACTGACCATCATGTCTGGTTTACATGCAGACAGTCCTGGGCTTAATCCTAAGTGAAACCATAAACTTTAAACTTTTTCAAAGAGTTAAAATGTAACAGAACCCAATTGGACCATGTGAACTGGCAGTGTATTTTCAGGGGTTTCATAGTGTAGTGGTCATCATGTCTGCTTTACACGCAGAAGGTCCTGGGTTCAATCCCCAGTGAAACCATAGGAAGAATGTTTTTGAAAGAGGTTACTTTAACCATAAAATAAAGCCCAAGATTACAAGCAAGATAAAAATATTGCAAGGCCATAGTCAGCACAGGAAGAAAATCCACGTGATGCATCTGTGGCTTTCTGATGCACTCTCGTCTTGGCTTTTTAATGGAAGGGTATTACCCCCGCCTTGAGTCTGAGAGGTCCCAGCCGTGCACCCAAATCTCAGACCTCTAGTTGTTGCTGATCGGTAGTGCTCCTCTCATGGATGGTTCTTCATGGTCTTAATCATAGTGTACTGACCATCATGTCTGGTTTACATGCAGACAGTCCTGGGCTTAATCCTAAGTGAAACCATAAACTTTAAACTTTTTCAAAGAGTTTAAATGTAACAGAACCCGATTGGACCATGTGAACTGGCAGCACGTTTTAAGGGGTTTCATAGTGTAGTGGTCATCACGTCTGCTTTACATGTAGAAGGTCCTTGGTTCAATCCCCAGGGAAACCGTAGGAAGAATGTTTTTGAAAGAGGTTACTTTAACCATAAAATAAAGCCCAAGATTACAAGCAAGATAAAAATATTGCAAGGCCATAGTCAGCACAGGAAGAAAATCCATGTGATGCATCTGTGGCTTTCTGATGCACTCTCGTCTTGGCTTTTTAATGGAAGGGTATTACCCCCACCTTGAGTGTGAAAGGTCCCAGCCGTGCCCCCAAATCTCAGACCTCTAGTTGTTGCTGATCGGTAGTGCTCCTCTCATGGATGGTTCTTCATGGTCTTAATCATAGTGTAGTGACCATCATGTCTGGTTTACATGCAGACAGTCCTGGGCTTAATCCTAAGTGAAACCATAAACTTTAAACTTTTTCAAAGAGTTTAAATGTAACAGAACCCGATTCGACCATGTGAACTGGCAGCACGTTTTCAGAGGTTTCATAGTGTAGTGGTCATCACGTCTGCTTTACACGCAGAAGGTCCTGGGTTCAATCTCCAGTGAAACCATAGGAAGAATGTTTTTGAAAGAGGTTACTTGAACCATAAAATAAAGCCCAAGATTACAAGCAAGATAAAAATATTGCAAGGCCATAGTCAGCACAGGACGAAAATCCACTTGATGCAGCTGTGGCTTTCTGATGCACTCTCGTCTTGGCTTTTTGATGGAAGGGTATTACCCCCGCCTTGAGTCTGAGAGGTCCCAGCCGTGCACCCAAATCTCAGACCTCTAGTTGTTGCTGATCGGTAGTGCTCCTCTCATGGATGGTTCTTCATGGTCTTAATCATAGTGTACTGACCATCATGTCTGGTTTACATGCAGACAGTCCTGGGCTTAATCCTAAGTGAAACCATAAACTTTAAACTTTTTCAAAGAGTTTAAATGTAACAGAACCCAATTGGACCATGTGAACTGGCAGTGTATTTTCAGGGGTTTCATAGTGTAGTGGTCATCACGTCTGCTTTACACGCAGAAGGTCCTGGGTTCAATCCCCAGTGAAACCATAGGAAGAATGTTTTTGAAAGAGGTTACTTTAACCATAAAATAAAGCCCAAGATTGCAAGCAAGATAAAAAATATTGCAAGGCCATAGTCAGCACAGGAAGAAAATCCACGTGATGCATCTGTGGCTTTCTGATGCACTCTCGTCTTGGCTTTTTGATGGAAGGGTATTACCCCCACCTTGAGTTTGAAAGGTCCCAGCCGTGCCCCCAAATCTCAGACCTCTAGTTGTTGCTGATCGGTAGTGCTCCTCTCATGGATGGTTCTTCATGGTCTTAATCATAGTGTACTGACCATCATGTCTGGTTTACATGCAGACAGTCCTGGGCTTAATCCTAAGTGAAACCATAAACTTTAAACTTTTTCAAAGAGTTTAAATGTAACAGAACCCGATTGGACCATGTGAACTGGCAGTGGGTTTTCAGGGGTTTCATAGTGTAGTGGTCATCACGTCTGCTTTACATGTAGAAGGTCCTGGGTTCAATCCCCAGTGAAACCATTGGATGAAAGTTTTTGAAAGAGGATACTTTAACCATAAAATAAAGCCCAAGATTACAAGCAAGATAAAAATATTGCAAGGCCATAGTCAGCACAGGAAGAAAATCCATGTGATGCATCTGTGGCTTTCTGATGCACTCTCGTCTTGGCTTTTTGATGGAAGGGTATTACCCCCACCTTGAGTGTGAAAGGTCCCAGCCGTGCCCCCAAATCTCAGACCTCTACTTGTTGCTGATCGGTAGTGCTCCTCTCATGGATGGTTCTTCATGGTCTTAATCATAGTGTAGTGACCATCATGTCTGGTTTACATGCAGATAGTCCTGGGCTTAATCCTAAGTGAAACCATAAACTTTAAACTTTTTCAAAGAGTTTAAATGTAACAGAACCCGATTGGACCATGTGAACTGGCAGCACGTTTTCAGGGGTTTCATAGTGTAGTGGTCATCACGTCTGCTTTACACGCAGAAGGTCCTGGGTTCAATCCCCAGTGAAACCATAGGAAGAATGTTTTTGAAAGAGGTTACTTTAACCATAAAATAAAGCCCAAGATTACAAGCAAGATAAAAATATTGCAAGGCCATAGTCAGCACAGGACGAAAATCCACTTGATGCAGCTGTGGCTTTCTGATGCACTCTCGTCTTGGCTTTTTGATGGAAGGGTATTACCCCCGCCTTGAGTCTGAGAGGTCCCAGCCGTGCACCCAAATCTCAGACCTCTAGTTGTTGCTGATCGGTAGTGCTCCTCTCATGGATGGTTCTTCATGGTCTTAATCATAGTGTACTGACCATCATGTCTGGTTTACATGCAGACAGTCCTGGGCTTAATCCTAAGTGAAACCATAAACTTTAAACTTTTTCAAAGAGTTTAAATGTAACAGAACCCGATTGGACCATGTGAACTGGCAGTGTATTTTCAGGGGTTTCATAGTGTAGTGGTCATCATGTCTGCTTTACACGCAGAAGGTCCTGGGTTCAATCTCCAGTGAAACCATAGGAAGAATGTTTTTGAAAGAGGTTACTTTAACCATAAAATAAAGCCCAAGATTACAAGCAAGATAAAAATATTGCAAGGCCATAGTCAGCACAGGAAGAAAATCCACGTGATGCATCTGTGGCTTTCTGATGCACTCTCGTCTTGGCTTTTTGATGGAAGGGTATTACCCCCGCCTTGAGTCTGAGAGGTCCCAGCCGTGCACCCAAATCTCAGACCTCTAGTTGTTGCTGATCGGTAGTGCTCCTCTCATGGATGGTTCTTCATGGTCTTAATCATAGTGTACTGACCATCATGTCTGGTTTACATGCAGACAGTCCTGGGCTTAATCCTAAGTGAAACCATAAACTTTAAACTTTTTCAAAGAGTTTAAATGTAACAGAACCCGATTGGACCATGTGAACTGGCAGTGGATTTTCAGGGGTTTCATAGTGTAGTGGTCATCACGTCTGCTTTACACGCAGAAGGTCCTGGGTTCAATCCCCAGTGAAACCATAGGAATAATGTTTATGAAAGAGGTTACTTTAACCATAAAATAAAGCCAAAGATTACAAGCAAGATAAAAATATTGCAAGGCCATAGTCAGCACAGGAAGAAAATCCATGTGATGCATCTGTGGCTTTCTGATGCACTCTTGTCTTGGCTTTTTAATGGAAGGGTATTACCCCCACCTTGAGTGTGAAAGGTCCCAGCCGTGCCCCCAAATCTCAGACCTCTAGTTGTTGCTGATCGGTAGTGCTCCTCTCATGGATGGTTCTTCATGGTCTTAATCATAGTGTAGTGACCATCATGTCTGGTTTACATGCAGACAGTCCTGGGCTTAATCCTAAGTGAAACCATAAACTTTAAACTTTTTCAGAGTTTAAATGTAACAGAACCCGATTGGACCATGTGAACTGGCAGTGGACTTTCAGGGGTTTCATAGTATAGTGGTCATCACGTCTGCTTTACACGCAGAAGGTCCTGGGTTCAATCCCCAGTGAAACCATAGGAAGAATGTTTTTGAAAGAGGTTACTTTAACCATAAAATAAAGCCCAAGATTACAAGGAAGATAAAAATATTGAAAGGCCATAGTCAGCACAGGAAGAAAATCCACGTGATGCATCTGTGGCTTTCTGATGCACTCTCGTCTTGGCTTTTTAATGGAAGGGTATTACCCCCACCTTGAGTGTGAAAGTTCCCAGCCGTGCCCCCAAATCTCAGACCTCTAGTTGTTGCTGATCGGTAGTGCTCCTCTCATGGATGGTTCTTCATGGTCTTAATCATAGTGTAGTGACCATCATGTCTGGTTTACATGCAGACAGTCCTGGGCTTAATCCTAAGTGAAACCATAAACTTTAAACTTTTTCAAAGAGTTTAAATGTAACAGAACCCGATTGGACCATGTGAACTGGCAGTGTATTTTCAGGGGTTTTATAGTGTAGTGGTCATCACGTCTGCTTTACACGCAGAAGGTCCTGGGTTCAATCCCCAGTGAAACCATAGGAAGAATGTTTTTGAAAGAGGTTACTTTAACCATAAAATAAAGCCCAAGATTACAAGCAAGATAAAAATATTGCAAGGCCATAGTCAGCACAGGAAGAAAATCCACGTGATGCATCTGTGGCTTTCTGATGCACTCTCGTCTTGGCTTTTTGATGGAAGGGTATTACCCCCACCTTGAGTTTGAAAGGTCCCAGCCGTGCCCCCAAATCTCAGACCTCTAGTTGTTGCTGATCGGTAGTGCTCCTCTCATGGATGGTTCTTCATGGTCTTAATCATAGTGTAGTGACCATCATGTCTGGTTTACATGCAGACAGTCCTGGGCTTAATCCTAAGTGAAACCATAAACTTTAAACTTTTTCAAAGACTTTAAATGTAACAGAACCCGATTGGACCATGTTAACTGGCAGCACGTTTTCAGGGGTTTCATAGTGTAGTGGTCATCACGTCTGCTTTACACGCAGAAGGTCCTGGGTTCAATCCCCAGTGAAACCATAGGAAGAATGTTTTTGAAAGAGGTTACTTTAACCATAAAATAAAGCCCAAGATTGCAAGCAAGATAAAAATATTGCAAGGCCATAGTCAGCACAGGAAGAAAATCCACGTGATGCATCTGTGGCTTTCTGATGCACTCTCGTCTTGGCTTTTTGATGGAAGGGTATTACCCCCGCCTTGAGTCTGAGAGGTCCCAGCCGTGCACCCAAATCTCAGACCTCTAGTTGTTGCTGATCGGTAGTGCTCCTCTCATGGATGGTTCTTCATGGTCTTAATCATAGTGTAGTGACCATCATGTCTGGTTTACATGCAGACAGTCCTGGGCTTAATCCTAACTGAAACCATAAACTTTAAACTTTTTCAAAGAGTTTAAATGTAACAGAACCCGATTGGACCATGTGAACTGGCAGTGGATTTTCAGGGGTTTCATAGTGTAGTGGTCATCACGTCTGCTTTACATGTAGAAGGTCCTGGGTTCAATCCCCAGTGAAACCATTGGATGAAAGTTTTTGAAAGAGGATACTTTAACCATAAAATAAAGCCCAAGATTACAAGCAAGATAAAAATATTGCAAGGCCATAGTCAGCACAGGAAGAAAATCCATGTGATGCATCTGTGGCTTTCTGATGCACTCTCGTCTTGGCTTTTTGATGGAAGGGTATTACCCCCACCTTGAGTGTGAAAGGTCCCAGCTGTGCCCCCAAATCTCAGACCTCTACTTGTTGCTGATCGGTAGTGCTCCTTTCATGGATGGTTCTTCATGGTCTTAATCATAGTGTAGTGACCATCATGTCTGGTTTACATGCAGACAGTCCTGGGCTTAATCCTAAGTGAAACCATAAACTTTAAACTTTTTCAAAGAGTTTAAATGTAACAGAACCCGATTGGACCATGTGAACTGGCAGTGTATTTTCAGGGGTTTCATAGTGTAGTGGTCATCACGTCTGCTTTACATGCAGAAGGTCCTGGGTTCAATCCCCAGTGAAACCATAGGAAGAATGTTTTTGAAAGAGGTTACTTTAACCATAAAATAAAGCCCAAGATTACAAGCAAGATAAAAATATTGCAAGGCCATAGTCAGCACAGGAAGAAAATCCACGTGATGCATCTGTGGCTTTCTGATGCACTCTCGTCTTGGCTTTTTAATGGAAGGGTATTACCCCCGCCTTGAGTCTGAGAGGTCCCAGCCGTGCACCCAAATCTCAGACCTCTAGTTGTTGCTGATCGGTAGTGCTCCTCTCATGGATGGTTCTTCATGGTCTTAATCATAGTGTAGTGACCATCATGTCTGGTTTACATGCAGACAGTCCTGGGCTTAATCCTAAGTGAAACCATAAACTTTAAACTTTTTCAAAGAGTTTAAATGTAACAGAACCCGATTCGACCATGTGAACTGGCAGCTCGTTTTCAGGGGTTTCATAGTGTAGTGGTCATCACGTCTGCTTTACACGCAGAAGGTCCTGGGTTCAATCCCCAGTGAAACCATAGGAAGAATGTTTTTGAAAGAGGTTACTTTAACCATAAAATAAAGCCCAAGATTACAAGGAAGATAAAAATATTGAAAGGCCATAGTCAGCACAGGAAGAAAATCCACGTGATGCATCTGTGGCTTTCTGATGCACTCTCGTCTTGGCTTTTTAATGGAAGGGTATTACCCCCACCTTGAGTGTGAAAGGTCCCAGCCGTGCCCCCAAATCTCAGACCTCTAGTTGTTGCTGATCGGTAGTGCTCCTCTCATGGATGGTTCTTCATGGTCTTAATCATAGTGTAGTGACCATCATGTCTGGTTTACATGCAGACAGTCCTGGGCTTAATCCTAAGTGAAACCATAAACTTTAAACTTTTTCAAAGAGTTTAAATGTAACAGAACCCGATTGGACCATGTGAACTGGCAGTGTATTTTCAGGGGTTTCATAGTGTAGTGGTCATCACGTCTGCTTTACACGCAGAAGGTCCTGGGTTCAATCCCCAGTGAAACCATAGGAAGAATGTTTTTGAAAGAGGTTACTTTAACCATAAAATAAAGCCCAAGATTACAAGCAAGATAAAAATATTGCAAGGCCATAGTCAGCACAGGAAGAAAATCCACGTGATGCATCTGTGGCTTTCTGATGCACTCTCGTCTTGGCTTTTTGATGGAAGGGTATTACCCCCACCTTGAGTTTGAAAGGTCCCAGCCGTGCCCCCAAATCTCAGACCTCTAGTTGTTGCTGATCGGTAGTGCTCCTCTCATGGATGGTTCTTCATGGTCTTAATCATAGTGTACTGACCATCATGTCTGGTTTACATGCAGACAGTCCTGGGCTTAATCCTAAGTTAAACCATAAACTTTAAACTTTTTCAAAGACTTTAAATGTAACAGAACCCGATTGGACCATGTTAACTGGCAGCACGTTTTCAGGGGTTTCATAGTGTAGTGGTCATCACGTCTGCTTTACACGCAGAAGGTCCTGGGTTCAATCCCCAGTGAAACCATAGGAAGAATGTTTTTGAAAGAGGTTACTTTAACCATAAAATAAAGCCCAAGATTGCAAGCAAGATAAAAATATTGCAAGGCCATAGTCAGCACAGGAAGAAAATCCATGTGATGCATCTGTGGCTTTCTGATGCACTCTCGTCTTGGCTTTTTGATGGAAGGGTATTACCCCCGCCTTGAGTCTGAGAGGTCCCAGCCGTGCACCCAAATCTCAGACCTCTAGTTGTTGCTGATCGGTAGTGCTCCTCTCATGGATGGTTCTTCATGGTCTTAATCATAGTGTACTGACCATCATGTCTGGTTTACATGCAGACAGTCCTGGGCTTAATCCTAACTGAAACCATAAACTTTAAACTTTTTCAAAGAGTTTAAATGTAACAGAACCCGATTGGACCATGTGAACTGGCAGTGGATTTTCAGGGGTTTCATAGTGTAGTGGTCATCACGTCTGTTTTACATGTAGAAGGTCCTGTGTTCAATCCCCAGTGAAACCATTGGATGAAAGTTTTTGAAAGAGGTTACTTTAACCATAAAATAAAGCCCAAGATTACAAGCAAGATAAAAATATTGCAAGGCCATAGTCAGCACAGGAAGAAAATCCATGTGATGCATCTGTGGCTTTCTGATGCACTCTCGTCTTGGCTTTTTGATGGAAGGGTATTACCCCCACCTTGAGTGTGAAAGGTCCCAGCCGTGCCCCCAAATCTCAGACTTCTACTTGTTGCTGATCGGTAGTGCTCCTTTCATGGATGGTTCTTCATGGTCTTAATCATAGTGTAGTGACCATCATGTCTGGTTTACATGCAGACAGTCCTGGGCTTAATCCTAAGTGAAACCATAAACTTTAAACTTTTTCAAAGAGTTTAAATGTAACAGAACCCGATTGGACCATGTGAACTGGCAGTGTATTTTCAGGGGTTTCATAGTGTAGTGGTCATCACGTCTGCTTTACACGCAGAAGGTCCTGGGTTCAATCCCCAGTGAAACCATAGGAAGAATGTTTTTGAAAGAGGTTACTTTAACCATAAAATAAAGCCCAAGATTACAAGCAAGATAAAAATATTGCAAGGCCATAGTCAGCACAGGAAGAAAATCCATGTGATGCATCTGTGGCTTTCTGATGCACTCTCGTCTTGGCTTTTTGATGGAAGGGTATTACCCCCATCTTGAGTGTGAAAGGTCCCAGCCGTGCCCCCAAATCTCAGACCTCTAGTTGTTGCTGATCGGTAGTGCTCCTCTCATGGATGGTTCTTCATGGTCTTAATCATAGTGTAGTGACCATCATGTCTGGTTTACATGCAGACAGTCCTGGGCTTAATCCTAAGTGAAACCATAAACTTTAAACTTTTTCAAAGACTTTAAATGTAACAGAACCCGATTGGACCATGTTAACTGGCAGCACGTTTTCAGGGGTTTCATAGTGTAGTGGTCATCACGTCTGCTTTACACGCAGAAGGTCCTGGGTTCAATCCCCAGTGAAACCATAGGAAGAATGTTTTTGAAAGAGGTTACTTTAACCATAAAATAAAGCCCAAGATTGCAAGCAAGATAAAAATATTGCAAGGCCATAGTCAGCACAGGAAGAAAATCCACGTGATGCATCTGTGGCTTTCTGATGCACTCTCGTCTTGGCTTTTTGATGGAAGGGTATTACCCCCGCCTTGAGTCTGAGAGGTCCCAGCCGTGCACCCAAATCTCAGACCTCTACTTGTTGCTGATCGGTAGTGCTCCTCTCATGGATGGTTCTTCATGGTCTTAATCATAGTGTAGTGACCATCATGTCTGGTTTACATGCAGACAGTCCTGGGCTTAATCCTAAGTGAAACCATAAACTTTAAACTTTTTCAAAGAGTTTAAATGTAACAGAACCCGATTGGACCATGTGAACTGGCAGTGGATTTTCAGGGGTTTCATAGTGTAGTGGTCATCACGTCTGCTTTACATGTAGAAGGTCCTGGGTTCAATCCCCAGTGAAACCATTGGTTGAAAGTTTTTGAAAGAGGATACGTTAACCATAAAATAAAGCCCAAGATTACAAGCAAGATAAAAATATTGCAAGGCCATAGTCAGCACAGGAAGAAAATCCATGTGATGCATCTGTGGCTTTCTGATGCACTCTCGTCTTGGCTTTTTGATGGAAGGGTATTACCCCCACCTTGAGTGTGAAAGGTCCCAGCCGTGCCCCCCAAATCTCAGACCTCTACTTGTTGCTGATCGGTAGTGCTCCTCTCATGGATGGTTCTTCATGGTCTTAATCATAGTGTAGTGACCATCATGTCTGGTTTACATGCAGACAGTCCTGGGCTTAATCCTAAGTGAAACCATAAACTTTAAACTTTTTCAAAGAGTTTAAATGTAACAGAACCCGATTGGACCATGTGAACTGGCAGTGTATTTTCAGGGGTTTCATAGTGTAGTGGTCATCACGTCTGCTTTACACGCAGAAGGTCCTGGGTTCAATCCCCAGTGAAACCATAGGAAGAATGTTTTTGAAAGAGGTACTTTAACCATAAAATAAAGCCCAAGATTACAAGCAAGATAAAAATATTGCAAGGCCATAGTCAGCACAGGAAGAAAATCCACTGTGATGCATCTGTGGCTTTCTGATGCACTCTCGTCTTGGCTTTTTGATGGAAGGGTATTACCCCCACCTTGAGTGTGAAAGGTCCCAGCCGTGCCCCAAATCTCAGACCTCTAGTTGTTGCTGATCGGTAGTGCTCCTCTCATGGATGGTTCTTCATGGTCTTAATCATAGTGTAGTGACCATCATGTCTGGTTTACATGCAGACAGTCCTGGGCTTAATCCTAAGTGAAACCATAAACTTTAAACTTTTTCAAAGAGTTTAAATGTAACAGAACCCGATTCGACCATGTGAACTGGCAGCACGTTTTCAGGGGTTTCATAGTGTAGTGGTCATCACGTCTGCTTTACACGCAGAAGGTCCTGGGTTCAATCCCCAGTGAAACCATAGGAAGAATGTTTTTGAAAGAGGTTACTTTAACCATAAAATAAAGCCCAAGATTGCAAGCAAGATAAAAATATTGCAAGGCCATAGTCAGCACAGGAAGAAAATCCACGTGATGCATCTGTGGCTTTCTGATGCACTCTCGTCTTGGCTTTTTGATGGAAGGGTATTACCCCCGCCTTGAGTCTGAGAGGTCCCAGCCGTGCACCCAAATCTCAGACCTCTAGTTGTTGCTGATCGGTAGTGCTCCTCTCATGGATGGTTCTTCATGGTCTTAATCATAGTGTAGTGACCATCATGTCTGGTTTACATGCAGACAGTCCTGGGCTTAATCCTAACTGAAACCATAAACTTTAAACTTTTTCAAAGAGTTTAAATGTAACAGAACCCGATTGGACCATGTGAACTGGCAGTGGATTTTCAGGGGTTTCATAGTGTAGTGGTCATCACGTCTGCTTTACATGTAGAAGGTCCTGGGTTCAATCCCCAGTGAAACCATTAGGATGAAAGTTTTTGAAAGAGGATACTTTAACCATAAAATAAAGCCCAAGATTACAAGCAAGATAAAAATATTGCAAGGCCATAGTCAGCACAGGAAGAAAATCCATGTGATGCATCTGTGGCTTTCTGATGCACTCTCGTCTTGGCTTTTTGATGGAAGGGTATTACCCCCACCTTGAGTGTGAAAGGTCCCAGCTGTGCCCCCAAATCTCAGACCTCTACTTGTTGCTGATCGGTAGTGCTCCTTTCATGGATGGTTCTTCATGGTCTTAATCATAGTGTAGTGACCATCATGTCTGGTTTACATGCAGACAGTCCTGGGCTTAATCCTAAGTGAAACCATAAACTTTAAACTTTTTCAAAGAGTTTAAATGTAACAGAACCCGATTGGACCATGTGAACTGGCAGTGTATTTTCAGGGGTTTCATAGTGTAGTGGTCATCACGTCTGCTTTACATGCAGAAGGTCCTGGGTTCAATCCCCAGTGAAACCATAGGAAGAATGTTTTTGAAAGAGGTTACTTTAACCATAAAATAAAGCCCAAGATTGCAAGCAAGATAAAAATATTGCAAGGCCATAGTCAGCACAGGAAGAAAATCCACGTGATGCATCTGTGGCTTTCTGATGCACTCTCGTCTTGGCTTTTTGATGGAAGGGTATTACCCCCACCTTGAGTGTGAAAGGTCCCAGCCGTGCCCCAAATCTCAGACCTCTAGTTGTTGCTGATCGGTAGTGCTCCTCTCATGGATGGTTCTTCATGGTCTTAATCATAGTGTAGTGACCATCATGTCTGGTTTACATGCAGACAGTCCTGGGCTTAATCCTAAGTGAAACCATAAACTTTAAACTTTTTCAAAGAGTTTAAATGTAACAGAACCCGATTCGACCATGTGAACTGGCAGCACGTTTTCAGGGGTTTCATAGTGTAGTGGTCATCACGTCTGCTTTACACGCAGAAGGTCCTGGGTTCAATCCCCAGTGAAACCATAGGAAGATTGTTTTTGAAAGAGGTTACTTTAACCATAAAATAAAGCCCAAGATGACAAGCAAGATAAAAATATTGCAAGGCCATAGTAAGCACAGGAAGAAAATCCACGTGATGCATCTGTGGCTTTCTGATGCACTCTCGTCTTGGCTTTTTGATGGAAGGGTATTACCCCCACCTTGAGTGTGAAAGGTCCCAGCCGTGCCCCCAAATCTCAGACCTCTACTTGTTGCTGATCGGTAGTGCTCCTCTCATGGATGGTTCTTCATGGTCTTAATCATAGTGTAGTGACTATCATGTCTGGTTTACATGCAGACAGTCCTGGGCTTAATCCTAAGTGAAACCATAAACTTTAAACTTTTTCAAAGAGTTTTAATGTAACAGAACCCGATTCGACCATGTGAACTGGCAGCACGTTTTCAGGGGTTTTATAGTGTAGTGGTCATCACGTCTGCTTTACACGCAGAAGGTCCTGGGTTCAATCCCCAGTGAAACCATAGGAAGAATGTTTTTGAAAGAGGTTACTTTAACCATAAAATAAAGCCCAAGATTACAAGCAAGATAAAAATATTGCAAGGCCATAGTCAGCACAGGAAGAAAATCCACGTGATGCATCTGTGGCTTTCTGATGCACTCTCGTCTTGGCTTTTTGATGGAAGGGTATTACCCCCACCTTGAGTTTGAAAGGTCCCAGCCGTGCCCCCAAATCTCAGACCTCTAGTTGTTGCTGATCGGTAGTGCTCCTCTCATGGATGGTTCTTCATGGTCTTAATCATAGTGTACTGACCATCATGTCTGGTTTACATGCAGACAGTCCTGGGCTTAATCCTAAGTGAAACCATAAACTTTAAACTTTTTCAAAGAGTTAAAATGTAACAGAACCCAATTGGACCATGTGAACTGGCAGTGTATTTTCAGGGGTTTCATAGTGTAGTGGTCATCATGTCTGCTTTACACGCAGAAGGTCCTGGGTTCAATCTCCAGTGAAACCATAGGAAGAATGTTTTTGAAAGAGGTTACTTTAACCATAAAATAAAGCCCAAGATTACAAGCAAGATAAAAATATTGCAAGGCCATAGTCAGCACAGGAAGAAAATCCACGTGATGCATCTGTGGCTTTCTGATGCACTCTCGTCTTGGCTTTTTAATGGAAGGGTATTACCCCCGCCTTGAGTCTGAGAGGTCCCAGCCGTGCACCCAAATCTCAGACCTCTAGTTGTTGCTGATCGGTAGTGCTCCTCTCATGGATGGTTCTTCATGGTCTTAATCATAGTGTACTGACCATCATGTCTGGTTTACATGCAGACAGTCCTGGGCTTAATCCTAAGTGAAACCATAAACTTTAAACTTTTTCAAAGAGTTTAAATGTAACAGAACCCGATTGGACCATGTGAACTGGCAGTAGATTTTCAGGGGTTTCATAGTGTAGTGGTCATCACGTCTGCTTTACACGCAGAAGGTCCTGGGTTCAATCCCCAGTGAAACCATTGGATGAAAGTTTTTGAAAGAGGTTACTTTAACCATAAAATAAAGCCCAAGATTACAAGGAAGATAAAAATATTGAAAGCCCATAGTCAGCACAGGAAGAAAATCCACGTTATGCATCTGTGGCTTTCTGATGCACTCTCGTCTTGGCTTTTTGATGGAAGGGTATTACCCCCACCTTGAGTGTGAAAGGTCCCAGCCGTGCCCCCAAATCTCAGACCTCTAGTTGTTGCTGATCGGTAGTGCTCCTCTCATGGATGGTTCTTCATGGTCTTAATCATAGTGTAGTGACCATCATGTCTGGTTTACATGCAGACAGTCCTGGGCTTAATCCTAAGTGAAACCATAAACTTTAAACTTTTTCAAAGAGTTTAAATGTAACAGAACCCGATTGGACCATGTGAACTGGCAGTGGATTTTCAGGCGTTTCATAGTGTAGTGGTCATCACGTCTGCTTTACACGCAGAAGGTCCTGGGTTCAATCCCCAGTGAAACCATAGGAAGAATGTTTTTGAAAGAGGTTACTTTAACCATAAAATAAAGCCCAAGATTACAAGCAAGATAAAAATATTGCAAGGCCATAGTCAGCACAGGAAGAAAATCCATGTGATGCATCTGTGGCTTTCTGATGCACTCTCGTCTTGGCTTTTTAATGGAAGGGTATTACCCCCACCTTGAGTGTGAAAGGTCCCAGCCGTACCCCCAAATCTCAGACCTCTAGTTGTTGCTGATCGGTAGTGCTCCTCTCATGGATGGTTCTTCATGGTCTTAATCATAGTGTAGTGACCATCATGTCTGGTTTACATGCAGACAGTCCTGGGCTTAATCCTAAGTGAAACCATAAACTTTAAACTTTTTCAAAGTGTTTAAATGTAACAGAACCCGATTGGACCATGTGAACTGGCAGTGTATTTTCAGGGGTTTCATAGTGTAGTGGTCATCATGTCTGCTTTACACGCAGAAGGTCCTGGGTTCAATCTCCAGTGAAACCATAGGAAGTATGTTTTTGAAAGAGGTTACTTTAACCATAAAATAAAGCCCAAGATTACAAGCAAGATAAAAATATTGCAAGGCCATAGTCAGCACAGGAAGAAAATCCATGTGATGCATCTGTGGCTTTCTGATGCACTCTCGTCTTGGCTTTTTAATGGAAGGGTATTACCCCCACCTTGAGTGTGAAAGGTCCCAGCCGTGCCCCCAAATCTCAGACCTCTAGTTGTTGCTGATCGGTAGTGCTCCTCTCATGGATGGTTCTTCATGGTCTTAATCATAGTGTAGTGACCATCATGTCTGGTTTACATGCAGACAGTCCTGGGCTTAATCCTAAGTGAAACCATAAACTTTAAACTTTTTCAAAGAGTTTAAATGTAACAGAACCCGATTCGACCATGTGAACTGGCAGCACGTTTTCAGAGGTTTCATAGTGTAGTGGTCATCACGTCTGCTTTACACGCAGAAGGTCCTGGGTTCAATCTCCAGTGAAACCATAGGAAGAATGTTTTTGAAAGAGGTTACTTGAACCATAAAATAAAGCCCAAGATTACAAGCAAGATAAAAATATTGCAAGGCCATAGTCAGCACAGGACGAAAATCCACTTGATGCAGCTGTGGCTTTCTGATGCACTCTCGTCTTGGCTTTTTGATGGAAGGGTATTACCCCCGCCTTGAGTCTGAGAGGTCCCAGCCGTGCACCCAAATCTCAGACCTCTAGTTGTTGCTGATCGGTAGTGCTCCTCTCATGGATGGTTCTTCATGGTCTTAATCATAGTGTACTGACCATCATGTCTGGTTTACATGCAGACAGTCCTGGGCTTAATCCTAAGTGAAACCATAAACTTTAAACTTTTTCAAAGAGTTTAAATGTAACAGAACCCAATTGGACCATGTGAACTGGCAGTGTATTTTCAGGGGTTTCATAGTGTAGTGGTCATCACGTCTGCTTTACACGCAGAAGGTCCTGGGTTCAATCCCCAGTGAAACCATAGGAAGAATGTTTTTGAAAGAGGTTACTTTAACCATAAAATAAAGCCCAAGATTGCAAGCAAGATAAAAAATATTGCAAGGCCATAGTCAGCACAGGAAGAAAATCCACGTGATGCATCTGTGGCTTTCTGATGCACTCTCGTCTTGGCTTTTTGATGGAAGGGTATTACCCCCACCTTGAGTTTGAAAGGTCCCAGCCGTGCCCCCAAATCTCAGACCTCTAGTTGTTGCTGATCGGTAGTGCTCCTCTCATGGATGGTTCTTCATGGTCTTAATCATAGTGTACTGACCATCATGTCTGGTTTACATGCAGACAGTCCTGGGCTTAATCCTAAGTGAAACCATAAACTTTAAACTTTTTCAAAGAGTTTAAATGTAACAGAACCCGATTGGACCATGTGAACTGGCAGTGGGTTTTCAGGGGTTTCATAGTGTAGTGGTCATCACGTCTGCTTTACATGTAGAAGGTCCTGGGTTCAATCCCCAGTGAAACCATTGGATGAAAGTTTTTGAAAGAGGATACTTTAACCATAAAATAAAGCCCAAGATTACAAGCAAGATAAAAATATTGCAAGGCCATAGTCAGCACAGGAAGAAAATCCATGTGATGCATCTGTGGCTTTCTGATGCACTCTCGTCTTGGCTTTTTGATGGAAGGGTATTACCCCCACCTTGAGTGTGAAAGGTCCCAGCCGTGCCCCCAAATCTCAGACCTCTACTTGTTGCTGATCGGTAGTGCTCCTCTCATGGATGGTTCTTCATGGTCTTAATCATAGTGTAGTGACCATCATGTCTGGTTTACATGCAGATAGTCCTGGGCTTAATCCTAAGTGAAACCATAAACTTTAAACTTTTTCAAAGAGTTTAAATGTAACAGAACCCGATTGGACCATGTGAACTGGCAGCACGTTTTCAGGGGTTTCATAGTGTAGTGGTCATCACGTCTGCTTTACACGCAGAAGGTCCTGGGTTCAATCCCCAGTGAAACCATAGGAAGAATGTTTTTGAAAGAGGTTACTTTAACCATAAAATAAAGCCCAAGATTACAAGCAAGATAAAAATATTGCAAGGCCATAGTCAGCACAGGACGAAAATCCACTTGATGCAGCTGTGGCTTTCTGATGCACTCTCGTCTTGGCTTTTTGATGGAAGGGTATTACCCCCGCCTTGAGTCTGAGAGGTCCCAGCCGTGCACCCAAATCTCAGACCTCTAGTTGTTGCTGATCGGTAGTGCTCCTCTCATGGATGGTTCTTCATGGTCTTAATCATAGTGTACTGACCATCATGTCTGGTTTACATGCAGACAGTCCTGGGCTTAATCCTAAGTGAAACCATAAACTTTAAACTTTTTCAAAGAGTTTAAATGTAACAGAACCCAATTGGACCATGTGAACTGGCAGTGTATTTTCAGGGGTTTCATAGTGTAGTGGTCATCATGTCTGCTTTACACGCAGAAGGTCCTGGGTTCAATCTCCAGTGAAACCATAGGAAGAATGTTTTTGAAAGAGGTTACTTTAACCATAAAATAAAGCCCAAGATTACAAGCAAGATAAAAATATTGCAAGGCCATAGTCAGCACAGGAAGAAAATCCACGTGATGCATCTGTGGCTTTCTGATGCACTCTCGTCTTGGCTTTTTGATGGAAGGGTATTACCCCCGCCTTGAGTCTGAGAGGTCCCAGCCGTGCACCCAAATCTCAGACCTCTAGTTGTTGCTGATCGGTAGTGCTCCTCTCATGGATGGTTCTTCATGGTCTTAATCATAGTGTACTGACCATCATGTCTGGTTTACATGCAGACAGTCCTGGGCTTAATCCTAAGTGAAACCATAAACTTTAAACTTTTTCAAAGAGTTTAAATGTAACAGAACCCGATTGGACCATGTGAACTGGCAGTGGATTTTCAGGGGTTTCATAGTGTAGTGGTCATCACGTCTGCTTTACACGCAGAAGGTCCTGGGTTCAATCCCCAGTGAAACCATTGGATGAAAGTTTTTGAAAGAGGTTACTTTAACCATAAAATAAAGCCCAAGATTACAAGGAAGATAAAAATATTGAAAGGCCATAGTCAGCACAGGAAGAAAATCTACGTTATGCATCTGTGGCTTTCTGATGCACTCTCGTCTTGGCTTTTTGATGGAAGGGTATTACCCCCACCTTCAGTGTGAAAGGTCCCAGCCGTGCCCCCAAATCTCAGACCTCTAGTTGTTGCTGATCGGTAGTGCTCCTCTCATGGATGGTTCTTCATGGTCTTAATCATAGTGTAGTGACCATCATGTCTGGTTTACATGCAGACAGTCCTGGGCTTAATCCTAAGTGAAACCATAAACTTTAAACTTTTTCAAAGAGTTTAAATGTAACAGAACCCGATTGGACCATGTGAACTGGCAGTGGATTTTCAGGAGATTCATAGTGTAGTGGTCATCACGTCTGCTTTACACGCAGAAGGTCCTGGGTTCAATCTCCAGTGAAACCATAGGAAGAATGTTTTTGAAAGAGGTTACTTTAACCATAAAATAAAGCCCAAAATTACAAGCAAGATAAAAATATTGCAAGGCCATAGTCAGCACAGGAAGAAAATCCATGTGATGCATCTGTGGCTTTCTGATGCACTCTCGTCTTGGCTTTTTAATGGAAGGGTATTACCCCCACCTTGAGTGTGAAAGGTCCCAGCCGTACCCCCAAATCTCAGACCTCTAGTTGTTGCTGATCGGTAGTGCTCCTCTCATGGATGGTTCTTCATGGTCTTAATCATAGTGTAGTGACCATCATGTCTGGTTTACATGCAGACAGTCCTGGGCTTAATCCTAAGTGAAACCATAAACTTTAAACTTTTTCAAAGTGTTTAAATGTAACAGAACCCGATTGGACCATGTGAACTGGCAGTGTATTTTCAGGGGTTTCATAGTGTAGTGGTCATCATGTCTGCTTTACACGCAGAAGGTCCTGGGTTCAATCTCCAGTGAAACCATAGGAAGTATGTTTTTGAAAGAGGTTACTTTAACCATAAAATAAAGCCCAAGATTACAAGCAAGATAAAAATATTGCAAGGCCATAGTCAGCACAGGAAGAAAATCCATGTGATGCATCTGTGGCTTTCTGATGCACTCTCGTCTTGGCTTTTTAATGGAAGGGTATTACCCCCACCTTGAGTGTGAAAGGTCCCAGCCGTGCCCCCAAATCTCAGACCTCTAGTTGTTGCTGATCGGTAGTGCTCCTCTCATGGATGGTTCTTCATGGTCTTAATCATAGTGTAGTGACCATCATGTCTGGTTTACATGCAGACAGTCCTGGGCTTAATCCTAAGTGAAACCATAAACTTTAAACTTTTTCAAAGAGTTTAAATGTAACAGAACCCGATTCGACCATGTGAACTGGCAGCATGTTTTCAGAGGTTTCATAGTGTAGTGGTCATCATGTCTGCTTTACACGCAGAAGGTCCTGGGTTCAATCCCCAGTGAAACCATAGGAAGAATGTTTTTGAAAGAGGTTACTTGAACCATAAAATAAAGCCCAAGATTACAAGCAAGATAAAAATATTGCAAGGCCATAGTCAGCACAGGACGAAAATCCACTTGATGCAGCTGTGGCTTTCTGATGCACTCTCGTCTTGGCTTTTTGATGGAAGGGTATTACCCCCACCTTGAGTGTGAAAGGTCCCAGCCGTGCCCCCAAATCTCAGACCTCTAGTTGTTGCTGATCGGTAGTGCTCCTCTCATGGATGGTTCTTCATGGTCTTAATCATAGTGTACTGACCATCATGTCTGGTTTACATGCAGACAGTCCTGGGCTTAATCCTAAGTGAAACCATAAACTTTAAACTTTTTCAAAGAGTTTAAATGTAACAGAACCCGATTGGACCATGTGAACTGGCAGTGGATTTTCAGGGGTTTCATAATGTAGTGGTCATCATGTCTGCTTTACACGCAGAAGGTCCTGGGTTCAATCTCCAGTGAAACCATAGGAAGAATGTTTTTGAAAGAGGTTACTTTAACCATAAAATAAAGCCCAAGATTGCAAGCAAGATAAAAATATTGCAAGGCCATAGTCAGCACAGGAAGAAAATCCACGTGATGCATCTGTGGCTTTCTGATGCACTCTCGTCTTGGCTTTTTGATGAAAGGGTATTACCCCCACCTTGAGTGTTAAAGGTCCCAGCCGTGCCCCCAAATCTCAGACCTCTAGTTGTTGCTGATCGGTAGTGCTCCTCTCATGGATGGTTCTTCATGGTCTTAATCATAGTGTAGTGACCATCATGTCTGGTTTACATGCAGACAGTCCTGGGCTTAATCCTAAGTGAAACCATAAACTTTAAACTTTTTCAAAGAGTTTAAATGTAACAGAACCCGATTGGACCATGTGAACTGGCAGTGGGTTTTCAGGGGTTTCATAGTGTAGTGGTCATCACGTCTGCTTTACATGTAGAAGGTCCTGGGTTCAATCCCCAGTGAAACCATTGGATGAAAGTTTTTGAAAGAGGATACTTTAACCATAAAATAAAGCCCAAGATTACAAGCAAGATAAAAATATTGCAAGGCCATAGTCAGCACAGGAAGAAAATCCATGTGATGCATCTGTGGCTTTCTGATGCACTCTCGTCTTGGCTTTTTGATGGAAGGGTATTACCCCCACCTTGAGTGTGAAAGGTCCCAGCCGTGCCCCCAAATCTCAGACCTCTACTTGTTGCTGATCGGTAGTGCTCCTCTCATGGATGGTTCTTCATGGTCTTAATCATAGTGTAGTGACCATCATGTCTGGTTTACATGCAGATAGTCCTGGGCTTAATCCTAAGTGAAACCATAAACTTTAAACTTTTTCAAAGAGTTTAAATGTAACAGAACCCGATTGGACTATGTGAACTGGCAGCACGTTTTCAGGGGTTTCATAGTGTAGTGGTCATCACGTCTGCTTTACACGCAGAAGGTCCTGGGTTCAATCCCCAGTGAAACCATAGGAAGAATGTTTTTGAAAGAGGTTACTTTAACCATAAAATAAAGCCCAAGATTACAAGCAAGATAAAAATATTGCAAGGCCATAGTCAGCACAGGACGAAAATCCACTTGATGCAGCTGTGGCTTTCTGATGCACTCTCGTCTTGGCTTTTTGATGGAAGGGTATTACCCCCGCCTTGAGTCTGAGAGGTCCCAGCCGTGCACCCAAATCTCAGACCTCTAGTTGTTGCTGATCGGTAGTGCTCCTCTCATGGATGGTTCTTCATGGTCTTAATCATAGTGTACTGACCATCATGTCTGGTTTACATGCAGACAGTCCTGGGCTTAATCCTAAGTGAAACCATAAACTTTAAACTTTTTCAAAGAGTTTAAATGTAACAGAACCCAATTGGACCATGTGAACTGGCAGTGTATTTTCAGGGGTTTCATAGTGTAGTGGTCATCATGTCTGCTTTACACGCAGAAGGTCCTGGGTTCAATCTCCAGTGAAACCATAGGAAGAATGTTTTTGAAAGAGGTTACTTTAACCATAAAATAAAGCCCAAGATTACAAGCAAGATAAAAATATTGCAAGGCCATAGTCAGCACAGGAAGAAAATCCACGTGATGCATCTGTGGCTTTCTGATGCACTCTCGTCTTGGCTTTTTGATGGAAGGGTATTACCCCCGCCTTGAGTCTGAGAGGTCCCAGCCGTGCACCCAAATCTCAGACCTCTAGTTGTTGCTGATCGGTAGTGCTCCTCTCATGGATGGTTCTTCATGGTCTTAATCATAGTGTACTGACCATCATGTCTGGTTTACATGCAGACAGTCCTGGGCTTAATTCTAAGTGAAACCATAAACTTTAAACTTTTTCAAAGACTTTAAATGTAACAGAACCCGATTGGACCATGTGAACTAGCAGTGGATTTTCAGGGGTTTCATAGTGTAGTGGTCATCACGTCTGCTTTACACGCAGAAGGTCCTGGGTTCAATCCCCAGTGAAACCATTGGATGAAAGTTTTTGAAAGAGGTTACTTTAACCATAAAATAAAGCCCAAGATTACAAGGAAGATAAAAATATTGAAAGGCCATAGTCAGCACAGGAAGAAAATCCACGTTATGCATCTGTGGCTTTCTGATGCACTCTCGTCTTGGCTTTTTGATGGAAGGGTATTACCCCCACCTTCAGTGTGAAAGGTCCCAGCCGTGCCCCCAAGTCTCAGACCTCTAGTTGTTGCTGATCGGTAGTGCTCCTCTCATGGATGGTTCTTCATGGTCTTAATCATAGTGTAGTGACCATCATGTCTGGTTTACATGCAGACAGTCCTGGGCTTAATCCTAAGTGAAACCATAAACTTTAAACTTTTTCAAAGAGTTTAAATGTAACAGAACCCGATTGGACCATGTGAACTGGCAGTGGATTTTCAGGCGTTTCATAGTGTAGTGGTCATCACGTCTGCTTTACACGCAGAAGGTCCTGGGTTCAATCCCCAGTGAAACCATAGGAAGAATGTTTTTGAAAGAGGTTACTTTAACCATAAAATAAAGCCCAAGATTACAAGCAAGATAAAAATATTGCAAGGCCATAGTCAGCACAGGAAGAAAATCCATGTGATGCATCTGTGGCTTTCTGATGCACTCTCGTCTTGGCTTTTTAATGGAAGGGTATTACCCCCACCTTGAGTGTGAAAGGTCCCAGCCGTACCCCCAAATCTCAGACCTCTAGTTGTTGCTGATCGGTAGTGCTCCTCTCATGGATGGTTCTTCATGGTCTTAATCATAGTGTAGTGACCATCATGTCTGGTTTACATGCAGACAGTCCTGGGCTTAATCCTAAGTGAAACCATAAACTTTAAACTTTTTCAAAGTGTTTAAATGTAACAGAACCCGATTGGACCATGTGAACTGGCAGTGTATTTTCAGGGGTTTCATAGTGTAGTGGTCATCATGTCTGCTTTACACGCAGAAGGTCCTGGGTTCAATCTCCAGTGAAACCATAGGAAGTATGTTTTTGAAAGAGGTTACTTTAACCATAAAATAAAGCCCAAGATTACAAGCAAGATAAAAATATTGCAAGGCCATAGTCAGCACAGGAAGAAAATCCATGTGATGCATCTGTGGCTTTCTGATGCACTCTCGTCTTGGCTTTTTAATGGAAGGGTATTACCCCCACCTTGAGTGTGAAAGGTCCCAGCCGTGCCCCCAAATCTCAGACCTCTAGTTGTTGCTGATCGGTAGTGCTCCTCTCATGGATGGTTCTTCATGGTCTTAATCATAGTGTAGTGACCATCATGTCTGGTTTACATGCAGACAGTCCTGGGCTTAATCCTAAGTGAAACCATAAACTTTAAACTTTTTCAAAGAGTTTAAATGTAACAGAACCCGATTCGACCATGTGAACTGGCAGCATGTTTTCAGAGGTTTCATAGTGTAGTGGTCATCATGTCTGCTTTACACGCAGAAGGTCCTGGGTTCAATCCCCAGTGAAACCATAGGAAGAATGTTTTTGAAAGAGGTTACTTGAACCATAAAATAAAGCCCAAGATTACAAGCAAGATAAAAATATTGCAAGGCCATAGTCAGCACAGGACGAAAATCCACTTGATGCAGCTGTGGCTTTCTGATGCACTCTCGTCTTGGCTTTTTGATGGAAGGGTATTACCCCCACCTTGAGTGTGAAAGGTCCCAGCCGTGCCCCCAAATCTCAGACCTCTAGTTGTTGCTGATCGGTAGTGCTCCTCTCATGGATGGTTCTTCATGGTCTTAATCATAGTGTACTGACCATCATGTCTGGTTTACATGCAGACAGTCCTGGGCTTAATCCTAAGTGAAACCATAAACTTTAAACTTTTTCAAAGAGTTTAAATGTAACAGAACCCGATTGGACCATGTGAACTGGCAGTGGATTTTCAGGGGTTTCATAATGTAGTGGTCATCATGTCTGCTTTACACGCAGAAGGTCCTGGGTTCAATCTCCAGTGAAACCATAGGAAGAATGTTTTTGAAAGAGGTTACTTTAACCATAAAATAAAGCCCAAGATTGCAAGCAAGATAAAAATATTGCAAGGCCATAGTCAGCACAGGAAGAAAATCCACGTGATGCATCTGTGGCTTTCTGATGCACTCTCGTCTTGGCTTTTTGATGAAAGGGTATTACCCCCACCTTGAGTGTTAAAGGTCCCAGCCGTGCCCCCAAATCTCAGACCTCTAGTTGTTGCTGATCGGTAGTGCTCCTCTCATGGATGGTTCTTCATGGTCTTAATCATAGTGTAGTGACCATCATGTCTGGTTTACATGCAGACAGTCCTGGGCTTAATCCTAAGTGAAACCATAAACTTTAAACTTTTTCAGAGTTTAAATGTAACAGAACCCGATTGGACCATGTGAACTGGCAGTGTATTTTCAGGGAGTGCATAGTGTAGTGGTCATCACGTCTGCTTTACACGCAGAAGGTCTTGGGTTCAATCCCCAGTGAAACCATAGGAAGAATGTTTTTGAAAGAGGTTACTTTAACCATAAAATAAAGCCCAAGATTACAAGCAAGATAAAAATATTGCAAGGCCATAGTCAGCACAGGAAGAAAATCCATGTGATGCATCTGTGGCTTTCTGATGCACTCTCGTCTTGGCTTTTTAATGGAAGGGTATTACCCCAACCTTGAGTGTGAAAGGTCCCAGCCGTACCCCCAAATCTCAGACCTCTAGTTGTTGCTGATCGGTAGTGCTCCTCTCATGGATGGTTCTTCATGGTCTTAATCATAGTGTAGTGACCATCATGTCTGGTTTACATGCAGACAGTCCTGGGCTTAATCCTAATTGAAACCATAAACTTTAAACTTTTTCAAAGAGTTTAAATGTAACAGAACCCGATTGGACCATGTTAACTGGCAGCACGATTTAAGGGGTTTCATAGTATAGTGGTCATCACGTCTGCTTTACACGCAGAAGGTCCTGGGTTCAATCCCCAGTGAAACCATAGGAAGAATGATTTTGAAAGAGGTTACTTTAACCATAAAATAAAGCCCAAGATTGCAAGCAAGATAAAAATATTGCAAGGCCATAGTCAGCACAGGAAGAAAATCCACGTGATGCATCTGTGGCTTTCTGATGCACTCTCGTCTTGGCTTTTTGATGGAAGGGTATTACCCCCGCCTTGAGTCTGAGAGGTCCCAGCCGTGCACCTAAATCTCAGACCTCTAGTTGTTGCTGATCGGTAGTGCTCCTCTCATGGATGGTTCTTCATGGTCTTAATCATAGTGTACTGACCATCATGTCTGGTTTACATGCAGACAGTCCTGGGCTTAATCCTAAGTGAAACCATAAACTTTAAACTTTTTCAAAGAGTTTAAATGTAACAGAACCCGATTGGACCATGTGAACTGGCAGTGGATTTTCAGGGGTTTCATAGTGTAGTGGTCATCATGTCTGCTTTACATGCAGAAGGTCCTGGGTTCAATCTCCAGTGAAACCATAGGAAGAATGTTTTTGAAAGAGGTTACTTTAACCATAAAATAAAGCCCAAGATTACAAGCAAGATAAAAAATATTGCAAGGCCATAGTCAGCACAGGAAGAAAATCCATGTGATGCATCTGTGGCTTTCTGATGCACTCTCGTCTTGGCTTTTTAATGGAAGGGTATTACCCCCACCTTGAGTGTGAAAGGTCCCAGCTGTGCCCCCAAATCTCAGACCTCTAGTTGTTGCTGATCGGTAGTGCTCCTCTCATGGATGGTTCTTCATGGTCTTAATCATAGTGTAGTGACCATCATGTCTGGTTTACATGCAGACAGTCCTGGGCTTAATCCTAAGTGAAACCATAAACTTTAAACTTTTTCAAAGAGTCTAAATGTAACAGAACCCGATTCGACCATGTGAACTGGCAGCACGTTTTCAGAGGTTTCATAGTGTAGTGGTCATCACGTCTGCTTTACACGCAGAAGGTCCTGGGTTCAATCCCCAGTAAAAACCATAGGAAGAATGTTTTTGAAAGAGGTTACTTGAACCATAAAATAAAGCCCAAGATTACAAGCAAGATAAAAATATTGCAAGGCCATAGTCAGCACAGGACGAAAATCCACTTGATGCATCTGTGGCTTTCTGATGCACTCTCGTCTTGGCTTTTTGATGGAAGGGTATTACCCCCGCCTTGAGTCTGAGAGGTCCCAGCCGTGCACCCAAATCTCAGACCTCTAGTTGTTGCTGATCGGTAGTGCTACTCTCATGGATGGTTCTTCATGGTCTTAATCATAGTGTACTGACCATCATGTCTGGTTTACATGCAGACAGTCCTGGGCTTAATCCTAAGTGAAACCATAAACTTTAAACTTTTTCAAAGAGTTTAAATGTAACAGAACCCGATTGGACCATGTGAACTGGCAGTGGATTTTTAGGGGTTTCATAGTGTAGTGGTCATCATGTCTGCTTTACACGCAGAAGGTCCTGGGTTTAATCTCCAGTGAAACCATAGGAAGAATGTTTTTGAAAGAGGTTACTTTAACCATAAAATAAAGCCCAAGATTACAAGCAAGATAAAAATATTGCAAGGCCATAGTCAGCACAGGAAGAAAATCCATGTGATGCATCTGTGGCTTTCTGATGCACTCTCGTCTTGGCTTTTTAATGGAAGGGTATTACCCCCACCTTGAGTGTTAAAGGTCCCAGCCGTGCCCCCAAATCTCAGACCTCTAGTTGTTGCTGATCGGTAGTGCTCCTCTCATGGATGGTTCTTCATGGTCTTAATCATAGTGTAGTGACCATCATGTCTGGTTTACATGCAGACAGTCCTGGGCTTAATCCTAAGTGAAACCATAAACTTTAAACTTTTTCAAAGTGTTTAAATGTAACAGAACCCGATTGGACCATGTGAACTGGCAGTGTATTTTCAGGGGTTTCATAGTGTAGTGGTCATCATGTCTGCTTTACACGCAGAAGGTCCTGGGTTCAATCTCCAGTGAAACCATAGGAAGTATGTTTTTGAAAGAGGTTACTTTAACCATAAAATAAAGCCCAAGATTACAAGCAAGATAAAAATATTGCAAGGCCATAGTCAGCACAGGAAGAAAATCCATGTGATGCATCTGTGGCTTTCTGATGCACTCTCGTCTTGGCATTTTAATGGAAGGGTATTACCCCCACCTTGAGTGTGAAAGGTCCCAGCCGTGCCCCCAAATCTCAGACCTCTAGTTGTTGCTGATCGGTAGTGCTCCTCTCATGGATGGTTCTTCATGGTCTTAATCATAGTGTAGTGACCATCATGTCTGGTTTACATGCAGACAGTCCTGGGCTTAATCCTAAGTGAAACCATAAACTTTAAACTTTTTCAAAGAGTTTAAATGTAACAGAACCCGATTCGACCATGTGAACTGGCAGCACGTTTTCAGAGGTTTCATAGTGTAGTGGTCATCACGTCTGCTTTACACGCAGAAGGTCCTGGGTTCAATCCCCAGTGAAACCATAGGAAGAATGTTTTTGAAAGAGGTTACTTGAACCATAAAATAAAGCCCAAGATTACAAGCAAGATAAAAATATTGCAAGGCCATAGTCAGCACAGGACGAAAATCCACTTGATGCAGCTGTGGCTTTCTGATGCACTCTCGTCTTGGCTTTTTGATGGAAGGGTATTACCCCCGCCTTGAGTCTGAGAGGTCCCAGCCGTGCACCCAAATCTCAGACCTCTAGTTGTTGCTGATCGGTAGTGCTCCTCTCATGGATGGTTCTTCATGGTCTTAATCATAGTGTACTGACCATCATGTCTGGTTTACATGCAGACAGTCCTGGGCTTAATCCTAAGTGAAACCATAAACTTTAAACTTTTTCAAAGAGTTTAAATGTAACAGAACCCAATTGGACCATGTGAACTGGCAGTGTATTTTCAGGGGTTTCATAGTGTAGTGGTCATCACGTCTGCTTTACACGCAGAAGGTCCTGGGTTCAATCCCCAGTGAAACCATAGGAAGAATGTTTTTGAAAGAGGTTACTTTAACCATAAAATAAAGCCCAAGATTACAAGCAAGATAAAAATATTGCAAGGCCATAGTTAGCACAGGAAGAAAATCCATGTGATGCATCTGTGGCTTTCTGATGCACTCTCGTCTTGGCTTTATAATGGAAGGGTATTACCCCCACCTTGAGTGTGAAAGGTCCCAGCCGTGCCCCCAAATCTCAGACCTCTAGTTGTTGCTGATCGGTAGTGCTCCTCTCATGGATGGTTCTTCATGGTCTTAATCATAGTGTAGTGACCATCATGTCTGGTTTACATGCAGACAGTCCTGGGCTTAATCCTAAGTGAAACCATAAACTTTAAACTTTTTCAAAGAGTTTAAATGTAACAGAACCCGATTGGACCATGTTAACTGGCAGCACGATTTCAGTAGTTTCATAGTGTAGTGGTCATCACGTCTGCTTTACACGCAGAAGGTCCTGGGTTCAATCCCCAGTGAAACCATAGGAAGAATGTTTTTGAAAGAGGTTACTTTAACCATAAAATAAAGCCCAAGATTACAAGCAAGATAAAAATATTGCAAGGCCATAGTCAGCACAGGAAGAAAATCCACGTGATGCATCTGTGGCTTTCTGATGCACTCTCGTCTTGGCTTTTTGATGGAAGGGTATTACCCCCGCCTTGAGTCTGAGAGGTCCCAGCCGTGCACCCAAATCTCAGACCTCTAGTTGTTGCTGATCGGTAGTGCTCCTCTCATGGATGGTTCTTCATGGTCTTAATCATAGTGTACTGACCATCATGTCTGGTTTACATGCAGACAGTCCTGGGCTTAATCCTAAGTGAAACCATAAACTTTAAACTTTTTCAAAGAGTTTAAATGTAACAGAACCCGATTCGACCATGTGAACTGGCAGTGGATTTTCAGGGGTTTCATAGTGTAGTGGTCATCATGTCTGCTTTACACGCAGAAGGTCCTGGGTTCAATCTCCAGTGAAACCATAGGAAGAATGATTTTGAAAGAGGTTACTTTAACCATAAAATAAAGCCCAAGATTACAAGCAAGATAAAAATATTGCAAGGCCATAGTCAGCACAGGAAGAAAATCCATGTGATGCATCTGTGGCTTTCTGATGCACTCTCGTCTTGGCTTTATAATGGAAGGGTATTACCCCCACCTTGAGTGTGAAAGGTCCCAGCCGTGCCCCCAAATCATAGACCTCTAGTTGTTGCTGATCGGTAGTGCTCCTCTCATGGATGGTTCTTCATGGTCTTAATCATAGTGTAGTGACCATCATGTCTGGTTTACATGCAGACAGTCCTGGGCTTAATCCTAAGTGAAACCATAAACTTTAAACTTTTTAAAAGAGTTTAAATGTAACAGAACCCGATTGGACCATGTTAACTGGCAGCACGTTTTCAGGGGTTTCATAGTGTAACCATAAACTTTAAACTTTTTCAAAGAGTTTAAATGTAACAGAACCCGATTGGACCATGTGAACTGGCAGTGGATTATCAGGGGTTTCATAGTGTAGTGGTCATCACATCTGCTTTACACGCAGAAGGTCCTGGGTTCAATCCCCAGTGAAACCATTGGATGAAGAGGTTACTTTAACCATAAAATAAAGCCAAAGATTAGAGTGCATCAGAAAGCCACAGATGCATCACGTGGATTTTCTTCCTGTGCTGACTATGGCCTTGCAATATATTTATCTTGCTTGTAATCTTGGGCTTTATTTTATGGTTAATCATAGTGGATGGATGGTTCTTCATGGTCTTAATCATAGTGTAGTGACCATCATGTCTGGTTTACATGCAGACAGTCCTGGGCTTAATCCTAAGTGAAACCATAAACTTTAAACTTTTTCAGAGTTTAAATGTAACAGAACCCGATTGGACCATGTGAACTGGCAGTGTATTTTCAGGGAGTGCATAGTGTAGTGGTCATCACGTCTGCTTTACACGCAGAAGGTCTTGGGTTCAATCCCCAGTGAAACCATAGGAAAAATGTTTTTGAAAGAGGTTACTTTAACCATAAAATAAAGCCCAAGATTACAAGCAAGATAAAAATATTGCAAGGCCATAGTCAGCACAGGAAGAAAATCCACGTGATGCATCTGTGGCTTTCTGATGCACTCTCGTCTTGGCTTTTTGATGGAAGGGTATTACCCCCGCCTTGAGTCTGAGAGGTCCCAGCCGTGCACCCAAATCTCAGACCTCTAGTTGTTACTGATCGGTAGTGCTCCTCTCATGGATGGTTCTTCATGGTCTTAATCATAGTGTAGTGACCATCATGTCTGGTTTACATGCAGACAGTCCTGGGCTTAATCCTAAGTGAAACCATAAACTTTAAACTTTTTCAAAGAGTTTAAATGTAACAGAACCCGATTGGACCATGTGAACTGGCAGTGGATTTTCAGGGGTTTCATAGTGTAGTGGTCATCATGTCTGCTTTACACGCAGAAGGTCCTGGGTTCAATCTCCAGTGAAACCATAGGAAGAATGTTTTTGAAAGAGGTTACTTTAACCATAAAATAAAGCCCAAGATTACAAGCAAGATAAAAATATTGCAAGGCCATAGTCAGCACAGGAAGAAAATCCATGTGATGCATCTGTGGCTTTCTGATGCACTCTCGTCTTGGCTTTTTAATGGAAGGGTATTACCCCCACCTTGAGTGTGAAAGGTCCCAGCCGTGCCCCCAAATCTCAGACCTCTAGTTGTTGCTGATCGGTAGTGCTCCTCTCATGGATGGTTCTTCATGGTCTTAATCATAGTGTAGTGACCATCATGTCTGGTTTACATGCAGACAGTCCTGGGCTTAATCCTAAGTGAAACCATAAACTTTAAACTTTTTCAAAGAGTTTAAATGTAACAGAACCCGATTCGACCATGTGAACTGGCAGCACGTTTTCAGAGGTTTCATAGTGTAGTGGTCATCACGTCTGCTTTACACACAGAAGGTCCTGGGTTCAATCCCCAGTGAAACCATAGGAAGAATGATTTTGAAAGAGGTTACTTTAACCATAAAATAAAGCCCAAGATTACAAGCAAGATAAAAACATTGCAAGGCCATAGTCAGCACAGGACGAAAATCCACTTGATGCATCTGTGGCTTTCTGATGCACTCTCGTCTTGGCTTTTTGATGGAAGGGTATTACCCCCGCCTTGAGTCTGAGAGGTCCCAGCCGTGCACCCAAATCTCAGACCTCTAGTTGTTGCTGATCGGTAGTGCTCCTCTCATGGATGGTTCTTCATGGTCTTAATCATAGTGTACTGACCATCATGTCTGGTTTACATGCAGACAGTCCTGGGCTTAATCCTAAGTGAAACCATAAACTTTAAACTTTTTCAAAGAGTTTAAATGTAACAGAACCCGATTGGACCATGTTAACTGGCAGCACGTTTTCAGAGGTTTCATAGTGTAGTGGTCATCACGTCTGCTTTACACGCAGAAGGTCCTGGGTTCAATCCCCAGTGAAACCATAGGAAGAATGTTTTTGAAAGAGGTTACTTTAACCATAAAATAAAGCCCAAGATTACAAGCAAGATAAAAATATTGCAAGGCCATAGTCAGCACAGGACGAAAATCCACTTGATGCATCTGTGGCTTTCTGATGCACTCTCGTCTTGGCTTTTTGATGGAAGGGTATTACCCCCGCCTTGAGTCTGAGAGGTCCCAGCCGTGCACCCAAATCTCAGACCTCTAGTTGTTGCTGATCGGTAGTGCTCCTCTCATGGATGGTTCTTCATGGTCTTAATCATAGTGTACTGACCATCATGTCTGGTTTACATGCAGACAGTCCTGGGCTTAATCCTAAGTGAAACCATAAACTTTAAACTTTTTCAAAGAGTTTAAATGTAACAGAACCCGATTGGACCATGTGAACTGGCAGTGGATTTTCAGGGTTTTCATAGTGTAGAGGTCATCACGTCTGCTTTACACGCATAAGGTTCTGGGTTCAATCCCCAGTGAAATCATAGGAAGAATGTTTTTGAAAGAGGTTACTTTAACCATAAAATAAAGCCCAAGATTACAAGCAAGATAAAAATATTGCAAGGCCATAGTCAGCACAGGAAGAAAATCCATGTGATGCATCTGTGGCTTTCTGATGCAATCTCGTCTTGCCTTTTTGATGGAAGGGTATTACCCCCGCCTTGAGTCTGAGAGGTCCTAGCCGTGCACCCAAATCTCAGACCTCTAGTTGTTGCTGATCGGTAGTGCTCCTCTCATGGATGGTTCTTTATGGTCTTAATCATAGTGTAGTGACCATCATGTCTGGTTTACATGCAGACAGTCCTGGACTTAATCCTAAGTGAAACCATAAACATTAAACTTTTTCAAAGAGTTTAAATGTAACAGAACCCGATTGGACCATGTGAACTAGCAGTGTATTTTCAGGGGTTTCATAGTGTAGTGGTCATCACGTCCTCTTTACACACAGAAGATCCTGGGTTCAATCCCCAGTGAAACCATAGGGAGAATGTTTTTGAAAGAGGTTACTTTAACCATAAAATAAAGCCCAAGATTACAAGCAAGATAAAAATATTGCAAGGCCATAGTCAGCACAGGAAGAAAATCCATGTGATGCATCTGTGGCTTTCTGATGCACTCTCGTCTTGGCTTTTTAATGGAAGGGTATTACCCCAACCTTGAGTGTGAAAGGTCCCAGCCGTACCCCCAAATCTCAGACCTCTAGTTGTTGCTGATCGGTAGTGCTCCTCTCATGGATGGTTCTTCATGGTCTTAATCATAGTGTAGTGACCATCATGTCTGGTTTACATGCAGACAGTCCTGGGCTTAATCCTAATTGAAACCATAAACTTTAAACTTTTTCAAAGAGTTTAAATGTAACAGAACCCGATTGGACCATGTTAACTGGCAGCACGATTTAAGGGGTTTCATAGTGTAGTGGTCATCACGTCTGCTTTACATGCAGAAGGTCCTGGGTTCAATCCCCAGTGAAACCATAGGAAGAATGTTTTTGAAAGAGGTTACTTTAACCATAAAATAAAGCCCAAGATTGCAAGCAAGATAAAAATATTGCAAGGCCATAGTCAGCACAGGAAGAAAATCCACGTGATGCATCTGTGGCTTTCTGATGCACTCTCGTCTTGGCTTTTTGATGGAAGGGTATTACCCCCACCTTGAGTGTTAAAGGTCCCAGCCGTGCCCCCAAATCTCAGACCTCTAGTTGTTGCTGATCGGTAGTGCTCCTCTCATGGATGGTTCTTCATGGTCTTAATCATAGTGTAGTGACCATCATGTCTGGTTTACATGCAGACAGTCCTGGGCTTAATCCTAAGTGAAACCATAAACTTTAAACTTTTTCAAAGAGTTTAAATGTAACAGAACCCGATTGGACCATGTGAACTGGCAGTGGATTTTCAGGTGTTTCATAGTGTAGTGGTCAACACGTCTGCTTTACACGCAGAAGGTCCTGGGTTCAATCCCCAGTGAAACCATAGGAAGAATGTTTTTGAAAGAGGTTACTTTAACCATAAAATAAAGCCCAAGATTACAAGCAAGATAAAAATATTGAAAGGCCATAGTCAGCACAGGAAGAAAATCCATGTGATTCATCTGTGGCTTTCTGATGCACTCTCGTCTTGGCTTTTTAATGGAAGGGTATTACCCCCACCTTGAGTGTGAAAGGTCCCAGCCGTACCCCCAAATCTCAGACCTCTAGTTGTTGCTGATCGGTAGTGCTCCTCTCATGGATGGTTCTTCATGGTCTTAATCATAGTGTAGTGACCATCATGTCTGGTTTACATGCAGACAGTCCTGGGCCTAATCCTAAGTGAAACCATAAACTTTAAACTTTTTCAAAGAGTTTAAATGTAACAGAACCCGATTGGACCATGTGAACTGGCAGTGTATTTTCAGGGGTTTCATAGTGTAGTGGTCATCATGTCTGCTTTACACGCAGAAGGTCCTGGGTTCAATCTCCAGTGAAACCATAGGAAGTATGTTTTTGAAAGAGGTTACTTTAACCATAAAATAAAGCCCAAGATTACAAGCAAGATAAAAATATTGCAAGGCCATAGTCAGCACAGGAAGAAAATCCATGTGATGCATCTGTGGCTTTCTGATGCACTCTCGTCTTGGCTTTTTAATGGAAGGGTATTACCCCCACCTTGAGTGTGAAAGGTCCCAGCCGTGCCCCCAAATCTCAGACCTCTAGTTGTTGCTGATCGGTAGTGCTCCTCTCATGGATGGTTCTTCATGGTCTTAATCATAGTGTAGTGACCATCATGTCTGGTTTACATGCAGACAGTCCTGGGCTTAATCCTAAGTGAAACCATAAACTTTAAACTTTTTCAAAGAGTTTAAATGTAACAGAACCCGATTGGACCATGTGAACTGGCAGTGTATTTTCAGGGAGTGCATAGTGTAGTGGTCATCACGTCTGCTTTACACGCAGAAGGTCCTGGGTTCAATCCCCAGTGAAACCATAGGAAGAATGTTTTTGAAAGAGGTTACTTTAACCATAAAATAAAGCCCAAGATTACAAGCAAGATAAAAATATTGCAAGGCCATAGTCAGCACAGGAAGAAAATCCATGTGATGCATCTGTGGCTTTCTGATGCACTCTCGTCTTGGCTTTTTAATGGAAGGGTATTACCCCAACCTTGAGTGTGAAAGGTCCCAGCCGTACCCCCAAATCTCAGACCTCTAGTTGTTGCTGATCGGTAGTGCTCCTCTCATGGATGGTTCTTCATGGTCTTAATCATAGTGTAGTGACCATCATGTCTGGTTTACATGCAGACAGTCCTGGGCTTAATCCTAATTGAAACCATAAACTTTAAACTTTTTCAAAGAGTTTAAATGTAACAGAACCCGATTGGACCATGTTAACTGGCAGCACGATTTAAGGGGTTTCATAGTGTAGTGGTGATCACGTCTGCTTTACACTCAGAAGGTCCTGGGTTCAATCCCCAGTGAAACCATAGGAAGAATGTTTTTGAAAGAGGTTACTTTAACCATAAAATAAAGCCCAAGATTGCAAGCAAGATAAAAATATTGCAAGGCCATAGTCAGCACAGGAAGAAAATCCACGTGATGCATCTGTGGCTTTCTGATGCACTCTCGTCTTGGCTTTTTGATGGAAGGGTATTACCCCCACCTTGAGTGTTAAAGGTCCCAGCCGTGCCCCCAAATCTCAGACCTCTAGTTGTTGCTGATCGGTAGTGCTCCTCTCATGGATGGTTCTTCATGGTCTTAATCATAGTGTAGTGACCATCATGTCTGGTTTACATGCAGACAGTCCTGGGCTTAATCCTAAGTGAAACCATAAACTTTAAACTTTTTCAAAGAGTTTAAATGTAACAGAACCCGATTGGACCATGTGAACTGGCAGTGGATTTTCAGGTGTTTCATAGTGTAGTGGTCATCACGTCTGCTTTACACGCAGAAGGTCCTGGGTTCAATCCCCAGTGAAACCATAGGAAGAATGTTTTTGAAAGAGGTTACTTTAACCATAAAATAAAGCCCAAGATTACAAGCAAGATAAAAATATTGAAAGGCCATAGTCAGCACAGGAAGAAAATCCATGTGATTCATCTGTGGCTTTCTGATGCACTCTCGTCTTGGCTTTTTAATGGAAGGGTATTACCCCCACCTTGAGTGTGAAAGGTCCCAGCCGTACCCCCAAATCTCAGACCTCTAGTTGTTGCTGATCGGTAGTGCTCCTCTCATGGATGGTTCTTCATGGTCTTAATCATAGTGTAGTGACCATCATCAGGGCCGCCATCAGGAATTTCGGGGCCCCATACAACCAAAGTGTCTGGGCCCCCCACATTAATAAAAAAAAAAATAGTGTGTTCGCCCCACGCCTTGCTGGGAGGTATAATTTGATTCCGATCAATTCTAGAGAACTAGCTCATATTCCCCATTTTCCCCAGTGGCTTAAAATGTAACCTCTGTTATACAGTTATAAAATTGTAGAAACTAAATGTGAACAAGGTGCAATGTAAATGTCCCCATACAGACACTTACTTGTATAGCCGTCTCTTGTGCTCTGTATGCAGTGCGTTATATTCACCCCTGCAACGTACAATTTATAGCGTGTCTACAAGCCCAGCGGGGCTCATTATGATGGAGACTACAACATACAAGAGTGGGGTAGGGGTTCCCCTGTATTCAGAATGCTGTTGAGTACTAGGCAATGCCCCGTTTGGGGTTATTGAATTTCGAGGGTCTGGGGGGCTGTTTGATTTGTATATGTTCACCAATAATAATGCCCCCAGAGGTGCCCCCATATACTAATAATGCCCCCAGAGGTGCCCCCATATACTAATAATGCCCCCAGAGGTGCCCCCATACACTAATAATGCCCCCAGAGGTGCCCCCATACACTAATAATGCCCCCAGAGGTGCCTCCATACACTAATAATGCCCCCAGAGGTGCCCCCATATACTAATAATGCCCCCAGAGGTGCCCCCATATACTAATAATGCCCCCAGAGGTGCCCCCCATGAACTAATAATGCCCCCAGAGGTGCCCCCCATGAACTAATAATGCCCCCAGAGGTGCCCCCATATACTAATAATGCCCCCAGAGGTGCCCCCATATACTAATAATGCCCCCAGAGGTGCCCCCCAAGAACTAATAATGCCCCCAGAGGTGCCCCCATATACTAATAATGCCCCCAGAGGTGCCCCCATATACTAATAATGCCCCCAGAGGTGCCCCCATATACTAATAATGCCCCCAGAGGTGCCCCCCAAGAACTAATAATGCCCCCAGAGGTGCCCCCATATACTAATAATGCCCCCAGAGGTGCCCCCATATACTAATAATGCCCCCAGAGGTGCCCCCATATACTAATAATGCCCCCAGAGGTGCCCCATACACTAATAATGCCCCCAGAGGTGCCCCTATATACTAATAATGCCCCCAGAGGTGCCCCCATATACTAATAATGCCCCCAGAGGTGCCCCCATGAACTAATAATGCCCCCAGAGGTGCCCCCATACACTAATAATGCCCCCAGAGGTGCCCCCATACACTAATAATGCCCCCAGAGGTGCCCCCATACACTAATAATGCCCCCAGAGGTGCCCCCATATACTAATAATGCCCCCAGAGGTGCCCCCATATACTAATAATGCCCCCGGAGGTGCCCCCATATACTAATAATGCCCCCAGAGGTGCCCCCATACACTAATAATGCCCCCAGAGGTGCCCCCATGAACTAATAATGCCCCCAGAGTTGCCCCCATACACTAATAATGCCCCCAGAGGTGCCCCCATACACTAATAATGCCCCCAGAGGTGCCCCCCTACACTAATAATGCCCCCAGAGGTGCCCCCATATACTAATAATGCCCCCAGAGGTGCCCCCATATACTAATAATGCCCCCAGAGGTGCCCCCATATACTAATAATGCCCCAGAGGTGCCCCCATTCACTAATAATGCCCCCAGTGGTGCCCCCATGAGATAATAATGCCTCCAGAGGTGCCCCCATGAGCTAATAATGCCCCTAGAGGTGCCCCCATATACTAATAATGCCCCCAGAGGTGCCCCCATATACTAATAATGCCCCCAGAGGTGCCCCCATATACTAATAATGCCCCCAGAGGTGCCCCCCATGAACTAATAATGCCCCCATATGCTAATAATGCCCCCAGAGGTGCCCCCATATGCTAATAATGCCCCCAGAGGTGCCCCCATACACTAATAATGCCCCCAGAGGTGCCCCCCTCGAACTAATAATGCCCCCAGAGGTGCCCCTAAAAAAACAAACATCCTACTCACCTAATCCGCGCTGTGCAGGCAGCAGCTCTTCCTCCTCTTCGGGCTCCATCTTGCGAGCCGCAGGGACGGGACTTCCGGCAGGCGTGATGACGTCACATGATCACGCCTGCCGGAGAGGTCACGGCCCGGCCTCCCATAGGCTGCTGGTATGAAGTGCCGGCAGCCAGGCCTGTATTTAGAGTTTATGCTGCCCTAGGCACTTTGCACGCTGAGGTGCCCCCCCCCCCATTACTGTACATGCATGGTATATACCCTGGCACTTGGGTGCCGCTCTGCTTGATGCCCGCTATTCTCATCAAACAGACGTGATGGAGGAAGGAAGGAGGCCGGGGACGTCTTAGTTCGGGGGCCGCTTCTGTCCAGTGTCGGACTGGGGCACCTGGGGCCACCAATATAGAACCAGTGAGACACGACATGCTGACCCGCTCCTTTCCTGAATTCATCTGTATCTGTGACAAATCCCTACATTTATACAGCTCTCAGGGTATGCTGGGAGTTGTAGTCTCTGAGAGGACAACCCTATAATAAATCACTGTGTGCAGAGTCTCCTGGTGGCTGCAATCTGTGGGTGACAACCATCAGCCCTGAAGGTCCAGCAATACATCTGTCTAAACTGTACTACAACTCCCAGCATACTCTGAGGGCTGCAGACTGTCAGTACATGCTGGGAGTTGTAGTGCCTGCAGCTGTTGTAGTTGGGTCCTATACACTGGATGCTTTGTGGCATATAAGAATACAAAGATCTGTGGGGGCTCAGTGCAGGGAGGTGACCCAGAACATCACTAATAGGGGATAGGGGGAGATGGTTTTGTTCTGTCCCCTATTAGTGATGTTCTGGGGTCACTTCCCTGCACTGAGCCCCCACAGATCTATGTATTCTTATATGCTACAAAGCATCCAGTGTATAATGCACCTAGGACCCAACTACAACAGCTGCAGGCACTACAACTCCCAGCATTTACTGACAGTCTGCAGCCCTCAGCATATGCTGGGAGTTGTAGTGCCTGCGGCTGTTGTAGTTGGGTCCTAGTTTAAAAGTTTGCGCTAGTGTACTGTAGTGACTGCGGGGCTGTGTCAGTACACTACTGCAAACAATACACTGACCCATTTAGACCCCAATGGTACACAGGCTCTGCACACTATAGAAGTGATTACAGTGCAGTTACTAATGACTCACCGGTGACGTCTTCTCCGATTGCCGTCGCTTCTTGCTTTCTTCTCCATCTGGCGCAGCAATCAAGAAGACTTCTCCGACCACAACTAGTCTGCAAGCAGGCAGCTGGGGGTGACTGGGGAAGGGAGGCAGATGGGTGTGCCAGGGGAAGCCGCTGGGGTGAAGGGGAGAAGCTGGGGTGACAGGGGGAAGGAGAGCAGCTGGGGTGACGGGGAGCAGCTAGGGGTGGCAGGGGGGAGAATCTGGGGAGGCAGAGGGAGCAGCTGGGGGCAGGGGGAGTAGATGGGGGCAGGAGGAGGAGCAGATGGGGGGCAGGGGGAGCAGCTGGGGTGAGAGGGGCAGGGGTAGTAGATGGGGGCAGGGGGAGCAGCTGGGGGGGCAGAGGGAGCAATGTGGGGCAGAGGGATCAGCTCGGGGGCAGCAGCTGGGGTGGCAGGGGGAGTAGATGGGGGGCAGGAGGAGCAGCTGGGGTGGCAGGCAGGGGAGCAGATAGGTGGCAGCTAGGGTGGCAGGGAGAAGATTGGGCAGCTGGAGTGGCAGGGGGAGAAGATGGGGGACAGGCGGAGGAGCAGATGGGGCAGGGGGAGAAGATGGGGGGCAGGAGGAGCAGCTGGGGGGCAGGGAGAGCAGCTGGAGGTGCTGGTGGAGAGGCTAGGGGGTGCAGGAGGAGAGGCTGGGGGGTGCTGACAGAGAGGCTGGGGGTGCTGACAGAGAGGCTGGGGGGGTGCTGACGGAAAGGCTGGGGGAGAGGCTGGGGGTGCAGGAGGGTAGGCTAGGGGGAGAGGTTGTGGGGTGCAGGAGGAGAGGCTTTGGGGTGCAGGAGGAGAGGCTGTGGGGTGCAGGAGGAGAGGCTGTGGGGTGCAGGAGGAGAGGCTGGAGGAGAGGCTGGGGGTGCAGGAGAAGAGGCTGTGGGAGAGGCTGTGGGGTGCAGGAGGAGAGGCTGAGGGGTGCAGGAGAAGAGGCTGGGTGAGGCTGTGGGGTGCAGGAGGAGAGGCTGTGGGGTGCAGGAGAAGAGGCTGGGGGAGAGGCTGTGGGGTGCAGGAGGAGAGGCTGGGGGTGCAGGAGGAGAGGCTGGGGGGTGCAGGAGGAGAGGCTGGGGGAGAGGCTGGGGGGTGCAGGAGGAGAGGCTGGGGGAGAGGCTGGGGGGTGCAGGAGGAGAGGCTGGGGGTTGCAGGAGGAGAGGCTGGGGGGTGCAGGAGGAGAGGCTGGAGGGGGGGTACAAGAGGAGAGGCTGGAGAGGGGGTACAAGAGGAGAGGCTGGAGGGGGGGTACAAGAGGAGAGGCTGGAGGGGGGGTACAAGAGGAGAGGCTGGAGGGGGGTACAAGAGGAGAGGCTGGAGGGGGGGTACAGGAGGAGAGGCTGGAGGGGGGGTACAGGAGGAGAGGCTGGAGGGGGGGTACAGGAGGAGAGGCTGGAGGGGGGGTGCAGGAGGAGAGGCTGGAGGGGGGGTACAGGAGGAGAGGCTGGAGGGGGGGTACAGGAGGAGAGGCTGGAGGGGGGGTACAGGAGGAGAGGCTGGAGGGGGGGGTACAGGAGGAGAGGCTGGAGGGGGGGTACAGGAGGAGAGGCTGGAAGGGGGTACAGGAGGAGAGACTGGAAGGGGGTGCAGGAGGAGAGGCTGGAGGGGGGGTACAGGAGGGGGGTACAGGAGGAGAGGCTGGAAGGGGGTACAGGAGGAGAGGCTGGAGGGGGGGGGTACAGGAAGAGAGGCTGGAGGGGGGGGTACAGGAAGAGAGGCTGGAGGGGGGGGTACAGGAGGAGAGGCTGGGGGAAGAGGGAGCGGCCGGGGGAGCCAGGGGAGCAGAGGGAGCAGAGGCAGGTGAGGGAGCAGAGGCAGGTGAGGCAGGTCCCCCCTTCCCATGCAGCTTTGGTCCGGTGAGCTTCCGGCACACGCTGCCTCTATCACTGGCCGGAAGCTCACAGCTGCAGCCCCGCGGTCCAGGAACTTCTCTCCTGCTGGGCGCGATGACGTCACGTGCGCCGCTGCCGAGCAGGAGAGAAGGACCGCAGGGCTGCAGCTGTGAGCTTCCGGCCAGTGATAGAGGCAGCGTGTGCCGGAAGCTCACCGGACCGAAGCGGCACAACCCCCCCCCCCCAGGTGGCAAGGGGGGCCGTGCGGGCACCCCTAGCGTAGCGGTCGGGGTGGGGGGGTAGCGGTCGGGGTGGGGAGGTAGCGGTCGGGCGGGAGGCGGCGGGCCCGCCGGGCCCCCCCCCATGTCTCTTAAGGGTCCGGGCCCCATACGGCAGTACCGGTTGTACTGCCCAATCGGCGGCCCTGACCATCATGTCTGGTTTACATGCAGACAGTCCTGGGCTTAATCCTAAGTGAAACCATAAATTTAAACTTTTTCAAAGAGTTTAAATGTAACAGAACCCGATTGGACCATGTGAACTGGCAGTGGATTTTCAGGTGTTTCATAGTGTAGTGGTCAACACGTCTGCTTTACACGCAGAAGGTCCTGGGTTCAATCCCCAGTGAAACCCATAGGAAGAATGTTTTTGAAAGAGGTTACTTTAACCATAAAATAAAGCCCAAGATTACAAGCAAGATAAAAATATTGAAAGGCCATAGTCAGCACAGGAAGAAAATCCATGTGATTCATCTGTGGCTTTCTGATGCACTCTCGTCTTGGCTTTTTAATGGAAGGGTATTACCCCCACCTTGAGTGTGAAAGGTCCCAGCCGTACCCCCAAATCTCAGACCTCTAGTTGTTGCTGATCGGTAGTGCTCCTCTCATGGATGGTTCTTCATGGTCTTAATCATAGTGTAGTGACCATCATGTCTGGTTTACATGCAGACAGTCCTGGGCTTAATCCTAATTGAAACCATAAACTTTAAACTTTTTCAAAGAGTTTAAATGTAACAGAACCCGATTGGACCATGTGAACTGGCAGTGTATTTTCAGGGGTTTCATAGTGTAGTGGTCATCATGTCTGCTTTACACGCAGAAGGTCCTGGGTTCAATCTCCAGTGAAACCATAGGAAGTATGTTTTTGAAAGAGGTTACTTTAACCATAAAATAAAGCCCAAGATTACAAGCAAGATAAAAATATTGCAAGGCCATAGTCAGCACAGGAAGAAAATCCATGTGATGCATCTGTGGCTTTCTGATGCACTCTCGTCTTGGCTTTTTAATGGAAGGGTATTACCCCCACCTTGAGTGTGAAAGGTCCCAGCCGTGCCCCCAAATCTCAGACCTCTAGTTGTTGCTGATCGGTAGTGCTCCTCTCATGGATGGTTCTTCATGGTCTTAATCATAGTGTAGTGACCATCATGTCTGGTTTACATGCAGACAGTCCTGGCTTAATCCTAAGTGAAACCATAAACTTTAAACTTTTTCAAAGAGTTTAAATGTAACAGAACCCGATTGGACCATGTGAACTGGCAGTGTATTTTCAGGGAGTGCATAGTGTAGTGGTCATCACGTCTGCTTTACACGCAGAAGGTCCTGGGTTCAATCCCCAGTGAAACCATAGGAAGAATGTTTTTGAAAGAGGTTACTTTAACCATAAAATAAAGCCCAAGATTACAAGCAAGATAAAAATATTGCAAGGCCATAGTCAGCACAGGAAGAAAATCCATGTGATGCATCTGTGGCTTTCTGATGCACTCTCGTCTTGGCTTTTTAATGGAAGGGTATTACCCCAACCTTGAGTGTGAAAGGTCCCAGCCGTACCCCCAAATCTCAGACCTCTAGTTGTTGCTGATCGGTAGTGCTCCTCTCATGGATGGTTCTTCATGGTCTTAATCATAGTGTAGTGACCATCATGTCTGGTTTACATGCAGACAGTCCTGGGCTTAATCCTAATTGAAACCATAAACTTTAAACTTTTTCAAAGAGTTTAAATGTAACAGAACCCGATTGGACCATGTTAACTGGCAGCACGATTTAAGGGGTTGCATAGTGTAGTGGTCATCACGTCTGCTTTACACGCAGAAGGTCCTGGGTTCAATCCCCAGTGAAACCATAGGAAGAATGTTTTTGAAAGAGGTTACTTTAACCATAAAATAAAGCCCAAGATTGCAAGCAAGATAAAAATATTGCAAGGCCATAGTCAGCACAGGAAGAAAATCCACGTGATGCATCTGTGGCTTTCTGATGCACTCTCGTCTTGGCTTTTTGATGGAAGGGTATTACCCCACCTTGAGTGTTAAAGGTCCCAGCCGTGCCCCAAATCTCAGACCTCTAGTTGTTGCTGATCGGTAGTGCTCCTCTCATGGATGGTTCTTCATGGTCTTAATCATAGTGTAGTGACCATCATGTCTGGTTTACATGCAGACAGTCCTGGGCTTAATCCTAAGTGAAACCATAAACTTTAAACTTTTTCAAAGAGTTTAAATGTAACAGAACCCGATTGGACCATGTGAACTGGCAGTGGATTTTCAGGTGTTTCATAGTGTAGTGGTCATCACGTCTGCTTTACACGCAGAAGGTCCTGGGTTCAATCTCCAGTGAAACCATAGGAAGAATGTTTTTGAAAGAGGTTACTTTAACCATAAAATAAAGCCCAAGATTACAAGCAAGATAAAAATATTGAAAGGCCATAGTCAGCACAGGAAGAAAATCCATGTGATGCATCTGTGGCTTTCTGATGCACTCTCGTCTTGGCTTTTTAATGGAAGGGTATTACCCCACCTTGAGTGTGAAAGGTCCCAGCCGTGCCCCAAATCTCAGACCTCTAGTTGTTGCTGATCGGTAGTGCTCCTCTCATGGATGGTTCTTCATGGTCTTAATCATAGTGTAGTGACCATCATGTCTGGTTTACATGCAGACAGTCCTGGGCTTAATCCTAAGTGAAACCATAAACTTTAAACTTTTTCAAAGAGTTTAAATGTAACAGAACCCGATTGGACCATGTGAACTGGCAGTGTATTTTCAGGGAGTGCATAGTGTAGTGGTCATCACGTCTGCTTTACACGCAGAAGGTCCTGGGTTCAATCCCCAGTGAAACCATTGGAAGAATGTTTTTGAAAGAGGTTACTTTAACCATAAAATAAAGCCCAAGATTACAAGCAAGATAAAAATATTGCAAGGCCATAGTCAGCACAGGAAGAAAATCCATGTGATGCATCTGTGGCTTTCTGATGCACTCTCGTCTTGGCTTTTTAATGGAAGGGTATTACCCCAACCTTGAGTGTTAAAGGTCCCAGCCGTGCCCCCAAATCTCAGACCTCTAGTTGTTGCTGATCGGTAGTGCTCCTCTCATGGATGGTTCTTCATGGTCTTAATCATAGTGTAGTGACCATCATGTCTGGTTTACATGCAGACAGTCCTGGGCTTAATCCTAAGTGAAACCATAAACTTTAAACTTTTTCAAAGAGTTTAAATGTAACAGAACCCGATTGGACCATGTGAACTGGCAGTGGATTTTCAGGTGTTTCTTAGTGTAGTGGTCATCACGTCTGCTTTACACGCAGAAGGTCCTGGGTTCAATGCCCAGTGAAACCATAGGAAGAATGTTTTTGAAAGAGGTTACTTTAACCATAAAATAAAGCCCAAGATTACAAGCAAGATAAAAATATTGAAAGGCGGTAGTCAGCACAGGAAGAAAATCCATGTGATTCATCTGTGGCTTTCTGATGCACTCTCGTCTTGGCTTTTTAATGGAAGGGTATTACCCCCACCTTGAGTGTGAAAGGTCCCAGCCGTACCCCCAAATCTCAGACCTCTAGTTGTTGCTGATCGGTAGTGCTCCTCTCATGGATGGTTCTTCATGGTCTTAATCATAGTGTAGTGACCATCATGTCTGGTTTACATGCAGACAGTCCTGGGCTTAATCCTAAGTGAAAACATAAATTTTAAACTTTTTCAAAGAGTTTAAATGTAACAGAACCCGATTGGACCATGTGAACTGGCAGTGTATTTTCAGGGGTTTCATAGTGTAGTGGTCATCATGTCTGCTTTACACGCAGAAGGTCCTGGGTTCAATCTCCAGTGAAACCATAGGAAGTATGTTTTTGAAAGAGGTTACTTTAACCATAAAATAAAGCCCAAGATTACAAGCAAGATAAAAATATTGCAAGGCCATAGTCAGCACAGGAAGAAAATCCATGTGATGCATCTGTGGCTTTCTGATGCACTCTCGTCTTGGCTTTTTAATGGAAGGGTATTACCCCCACCTTGAGTGTGAAAGGTCCCAGCCGTGCCCCCAAATCTCAGACCTCTAGTTGTTGCTGATCAGTAGTGCTCCTCTCATGGATGGTTCTTCATGGTCTTAATCATAGTGTAGTGACCATCATGTCTGGTTTACATGCAGACAGTCCTGGGCTTAATCCTAAGTAAAACCATAAACTTTAAACTTTTTCAAAGAGTTTAAATGTAACAGAACCCGATTCGACCATGTGAACTGGCAGCACGTTTTCAGAGGTTTCATAGTGTAGTGGTCATCACGTCTGCTTTACACGCAGAAGGTCCTGGGTTCAATCCCCAGTGAAACCATTGGAAGAATGTTTTTGAAAGAGGTTACTTGAACCATAAAATAAAGCCCAAGATTACAAGCAAGATAAAAATATTGCAAGGCCATAGTCAGCACAGGACGAAAATCCAATTGATGCATCTGTGGCTTTCTGATGCACTCTCGTCTTGGCTTTTTGATGGAAGGGTATTACCCCCGCCTTGAGTCTGAGAGGTCCCAGCCGTGCACCCAAATCTCAGACCTCTAGTTGTTGCTGATCGGTAGTGCTCCTCTCATGGATGGTTCTTCATGGTCTTAATCATAGTGTACTGACCATCATGTCTTGTTTACATGCAGACAGTCCTGGGCTTAATCCTAAGTGAAACCATAAACTTTAAACTTTTTCAAAGAGTTTAAATGTAACAGAACCCGATTGGACCATGTGAACTGGCAGTGGATTTTCAGGGGTTTCATAGTGTAGTGGTCATCATGTCTGCTTTACACGCAGAAGGTCCTGGGTTCAATCTCCAGTGAAACCATAGGAAGAATGTTTTTGAAAGAGGTTACTTTAACCATAAAATAAAGCCCAAGATTACAAGCAAGATAAAAATATTGCAAGGCCATAGTCAGCACAGGAAGAAAATCCATGTGATGCATCTGTGGCTTTCTGATGCACTCTCGTCTTGGCTTTTTAATGGAAGGGTATTACCCCACCTTGAGTGTGAAAGGTCCCAGCCGTGCCCCCAAATCTCAGACCTCTAGTTGTTGCTGATCGGTAGTGCTCCTCTCATGGATGGTTCTTCATGGTCTTAATCATAGTGTAGTGACCATCATGTCTGGTTTACATGCAGACAGTCCTGGGCTTAATCCTAAGTGAAACCATAAACTTTAAACTTTTTCAAAGAGTTTAAATGTAACAGAACCCGATTGGACCATGTTAACTGGCAGCACGATTTCAGGGGTTTCATAGTGTAGTGGTCATCACGTCTGCTTTACACGCAGAAGGTCCTGGGTTCAATCCCCAGTGAAACCATAGGAAGAATGTTTTTGAAAGAGGTTACTTTAACCATAAAATAAAGCCCAAGATTACAAGCAAGATAAAAATATTGCAAGGCCATAGTCAGCACAGGAAGAAAATCCATGTGATGCATCTGTGGCTTTCTGATGCACTCTCGTCTTGGCTTTTTGATGGAAGGGTATTACCCCCGCCTTGAGTCTGAGAGGTCCTAGCCGTGCACCTAAATCTCAGACCTCTAGTTGTTGCTGATCGGTAGTGCTCCTCTCATGGATGGTTCTTCATGGTCTTAATCATAGTGTACTGACCATCATGTCTGGTTTACATGCAGACAGTCCTGGGCTTAATCCTAAGTGAAACCATAAACTTTAAACTTTTTCAAAGAGTTTAAATGTAACAGAACCCGATTGGACCATGTGAACTGGCAGTGGATTTTCAGGGGTTTCATAGTGTAGTGGTCATCATGTCTGCTTTACACGCAGAAGGTCCTGGGTTCAATCTCCAGTGAAACCATAAGAAGAATGTTTTTGAAAGAGGTTACTTTAACCATAAAATAAAGCCCAAAATTACAAGCAAGATAAAAATATTGCAAGGCCATAGTCAGCACAGGAAGAAAATCCATGTGATGCATCTGTGGCTTTCTGATGCACTCTCGTCTTGGCTTTTTAATGGAAGGGTATTACCCCCACCTTGAGTGTGAAAGGTCCAGCTGTGCCCCCAAATCTCAGACCTCTAGTTGTTGCTGATCGGTAGTGCTCCTCTCATGGATGGTTCTTCATGGTCTTAATCATAGTGTAGTGACCATCATGTCTGGTTTACATGCAGACAGTCCTGGGCTTAATCCTAAGTGAAACCATAAACTTTAAACTTTTTCAAAGAGTCTAAATGTAACAGAACCCGATTCGACCATGTGAACTGGCAGCACATTTTCAGAGGTTTCATAGTGTAGTGGTCATCACGTCTGCTTTACACGCAGAAGGTCCTGGGTTCAATCCCCAGTAAAAACCATAGGAAGAATGTTTTTGAAAGAGGTTACTTGAACGATAAAATAAAGCCCAAGATTACAAGCAAGATAAAATATTGCAAGGCCATAGTCAGCACAGGACGAAAATCCACTTGATGCATCTGTGGCTTTCTGATGCACTCTCGTCTTGGCTTTTTGATGGAAGGGTATTACCCCCGCCTTGAGTCTGAGAGGTCCCAGCCGTGCACCCAAATCTCAGACCTCTAGTTGTTGCTGATCGGCAGTGCTACTCTCATGGATGGTTCTTCATGGTCTTAATCATAGTGTACTGACCATCATGTCTGGTTTACATGCAGACAGTCCTGGGCTTAATCCTAAGTGAAACCATAAACTTTAAACTTTTTCAAAGAGTTTAAATGTAACAGAACCCGATTGGACCATGTGAACTGGCAGTGGATTTTCAGGGGTTTCATAGTGTAGTGGTCATCATGTCTGCTTTACACGCAGAAGGTCCTGGGTTCAATCTCCAGTGAACTATAGGAAGAATGTTTTGAAAGAGGTTACTTTAACCATAAAATAAAGCCCAAGATTACAAGCAGATAAAAATATTGCAAGGCCATAGTCAGCAACAGGAAGAAAATCCATGTGATGCATCTGTGGCTTTCTGATGCACTCTCGTCTTGGCTTTTTAATGGAAGGGTATTACCCCCACCTTGAGTGTGAAAGGTCCAGCCGTGCCCCCAAATCTCAGACCTCTAGTTGTTGCTGATCGGTAGTGCTCCTCTCATGGATGGTTCTTCATGGTCTTAATCATAGTGTAGTGACCATCATGTCTGGTTTACATGCAGACAGTCCTGGGCTTAATCCTAAGTGAAACCATAAACTTTAAACTTTTTCAAAGAGTTTAAATGTAACAGAACCCGATTGGACCATGTTAACTGGCAGCACGTTTTCAGAGGTTTCATAGTGTAGTGGTCATCACGTCTGCTTTACACGCAGAAGGTCCTGGGTTCAATCCCCAGTGAAACCATAGGAAGAATGTTTTGAAAGAGGTTACTTTAACCATAAATAAAGCCAAGATTACAAGCAAGATAAAAATATTGCAAGGCCATAGTCAGCACAGGACGAAAATCCACTTGATGCATCTGTGGCTTTCTGATGCACTCTCGTCTTGGCTTTTTGATGGAAGGGTATTACCCCCGCCTTGAGTCTGAGAGGTCCCAGCCGTGCACCCAAATCTCAGGACCTCTAGTTGTTGCGGATCGGTAGTGCTCCTCTCATGGATGGTTCTTCATGGTCTTAATCATAGTGTAGTGACCATCATGTCTGGTTTACAGCAGACAGTTCCTGGGCTTAATCCTAAGTGAAACCATAAACTTTAAACTTTTTCAAAGAGTTTAATGTAACAGAACCCGATTCGACCATGTTAACTGGCAGCACGTTTTCAGGGGTTTCATAGTTGTAGCGGTCATCACGTCTGCTTTACACGCAGAGGTCCTGGGTTCAATCTCCAGTGAAACATAGGAAGAATGTTTTTGAAAGAGGTTATTTAACCATAAAATAAAGCCCAAGATTACAAGCAAGATAAAAATATTGCAAGGCCATAGTCAGCACAGGAAGAAATCCACGTGATGCATCTGTGGCTTTCTGATGCACTCTGTCTTAGCTTTTGATGGAAGGGTATTACCCCCGCCTTGAGTCTGAGAGGTCCCAGCCGTGCACCCAAATCTCAGACCTCTAGTTGTTGCTGATCGGTAGTGCTCCTCTCATGGATGGTTCTTCATGGTCTTAATCATAGTGTACTGACCATCATGTCTGGTTTACATGCAGACAGTCCTGGGCTTAATCCTAAGTGAAACCATAAACTTTAAACTTTTTCAAAGAGTTTAAATGTAACAGAACCCGATTGGACCATGTGAACTGGCAGTGATTTTCAGGGGTTTCATAGTGTAGTAGGTCATCATGTCTGCTTTACACGCAGAAGGTCCTGGGTTCAATCTCAGTGAAAACATAGGAAGATGTTTTTGAAAGAGGGTACTTTAACCATAAAATAAAGCCCAAGATTACAAGCAAGATAAAAATATTGCAAGGCCATAGTCAGCACAGGAAGAAAATCCATGTGATGCATCTGTGGCTTTCTGATGCACTCTCGTCTTGGCTTTTTAATGGAAGGGTATTACCCCCACCTTGAGTGTGAAAGGTCCCAGCCGTGCCCCAAATCTCAGACCTCTAGTTGCTGATCGGTAGTGCTCCTCTCATGGATGGTTCTTCATGGTCTTAATCATAGTGTAGTGACCATCATGTCTGGTTTACATGCAGACAGTCCGGGCTAATCCTAAGTGAAACCATAAAACTTTAAACTTTTTCAAAGAGTTTAAATGTAACAGAACCCCATTGGACCATGTGAACTGGCAGCACGTTTTCAGAGGGTTTCATAGTGTAGTGGTCATCACGTCTGCTTTACACGCAGAAGGTCCTGGGTTCAATCCCCAGTGAAACCATAGGAAGAATGTTTTTGAAAGAGGTTACTTTAACATAAAATAAAGCCAAGATTACAAGCAAGATAAAAATATTGGCAAGGCCATAGTCAGCACAGGACGAAAATCCACGTGATGCATTCTGTGGCTTTCTGATGCACTCTCGTCTTGGCTTTTTGTCGGAAGGGCGGCCACATCACCCCGCGTAATGCGTCTGAGGGGTCCACAGCCGGGCCCCCAAATCTCAGCCTTAGGTGTTGCTGATCGGTAGTGCTCCTCTCATGGATGGTTCTTCACAGTCTCCTCACAGTGTACTGACAGCATGTCTGGTTACATGCAGACAGTGGTGGGCTTAATCATTAGTGAAACCATAATTTGGAACTTTTTTGGAGTTTAAATGTGCAGAACTGATTGGACCATGTTAACTGAAAGCAATTCCAGGGGCCTCAAAACCTGTAGTCTCTGTTGTGTTACTTCTGGGATCAAGATCAGCATGAGACAATAGGCACTTAGCGAATCAGTGGAACCACACAAAGTGACAAGGCTATATCCTTTTTAACCTTGGGGAACTCCTACCCAATAATGTTCTACAAAATACAAAAAAAGTCATACAGGGACTCACAGGTGACATCTTCTTTCATCTGAGGCGTCACTTTCCTTTTCCTCTCCATCCAGCCCAGGCCATTGTGATGATTTCTTGCAGATACAATTCATCTCTTTTGAACCTGCCAGACAAACATCTTAGGCTCCGCCCTTATCCAGCAACTTACTTTTTTCCAACCCCTAAGATTCTACACAAATTCCACTTAAGGGTATATTCACACGGGCGGGCTCGCAGCGAGATTCTCGCTGCGAGCCCGGCAGGTCCTGTCAGTTCCCATAAACTACATACTTGCTGCGGTCTAAACGACCGCAGCGAGTATGTAATTGTACCGCGCTTAACCCCTTCTACTCCCGCCGGCTGTAAGCAGCATACATTACCTGTCCTCGCTGCACGGGTCCGGCGTCCTGCTCTCCCGTCCGGCCAATTAGTGTGTTGCCCAGCCGCAGCCACTGATTGGCCGAGCGGGAGAGCAGGACGCCGGACCCGTGCAGCAAGGACAGGTAATGTATGCTGCTTACAGCGGGGGATCCGGCGGGAGTAGAAGGGGTTAAGCGCGGTATAATTACATACTCGCTGCAGTCGTTTAGACCGCAGCAAGTATGTAGTGTATGGGAACTGACAGGACCTGCCGGGCTCGCTGCGAGCCCGCCCGTGTGAATATACCCTAAGGTGTCATGTGCAGTAAAGCAAGGAGGTATGTGTTACCCCCTGTATGTAGGATCCCCTGCTGTGCCCCCATATAGAAATAATGCATATAGTAATAGAGCCCCCTGCTGTGCCCTGCATATAGTAATAGAGCCCCCTGCTGTGCCTTGCATATAGTAATAGAGTCCGCTGTGTCTGCATATAGTAATAGAGCCCCCTGTGTCCTGCATATAGTAATAGAGCCCCCTGCTGTGCCCTGCATATAGTAATAGAGCCCCCTGTGCCCTTCATATGGTAACAGAGCCCCCTGTGTCCTGCATATAGTAATAGAGCCCCTTGTGCCCTGCATATAGTAATAGAGCCCCCTGTGCCCTGCATATAGTAAAAGAGCCCCCTGTGCCCTGCATATAGTAATAGAGCCCCCTGCATTGCAAAAAAAACCCCATTATACTTACCTAATCCAGGGATGGCAGCTTGTCTTCTCTCTTTTGGCCTCAGGCCTGAGAACGAGGACAGCTCGCCTGCTGGAGGGAGAGATCACAGCCCCGGTAAGGCGCCGGGGAGGACGGAGGACCCTCAGATGCCACAAGGAAAGTGGTCCATCGCAGGGGGGCGGGGCGCCGTATCGGCGCAGCACGCCGCTGGGCTCCCTTGAGGTGTCTGAGGGTTTTATACCCCTGCCCCCCGCGCCGTACCGCTACCCGCACGGCGCTAGGGGGGCCCTTCTCGAGTTGGGGGGCAAGGGGCAGTGCGGGCCCCCCTCGCTGGTGGGCCGGGTCGCAGTCGCGACTGTGGCGACCGCTATAGCTACGCCACTGAGTGCAGAGCAGTGTAACACACCTCTCATTCTCTTATGCTCTTTAATTATATTTGAGCTACAGCCTGTAAGTGAAGTTTGTGTCACTTACACAAGCTGTCTCCCCCAACTCCCAGGCCCACTGGTTTGAAGGATTGAGGAGTGTTTGAAGGAAGAGGAGAAGTGAGGGACTAAACAGAAGCCAGGTGAGTATGTATATATGTTTGTATTTATTCAAAGTGGCACAGCTTACAGGTGTGGGTGGGGGGCTTACAGAGTGGGAATTACCTACAGGGGAGGATGTTTATTTCTGGGGGAGGGGGGCACTACAGAGAGCATTACCTAGTAAGCTTACTATAAGGGCATAACCTGCATGAAGAATGCATGGGGGGACTACCAAACCTGGAGGCTAGTTAAATGGGGGATTGTACTTATTGGGTGGGGGCTACCTAAAGTGCACACAAGGGCCTAACTACTATATGAATGCACTGAAGATCTCCTATACTATATGGGGGCACAGAGTTGCACACAGGGCATAACTTCTTATATAGGGCACGGGGGATTGACACTATGTAAAACATTTTATGCGGTGCGTACTGGAGGTTGGCCCTGTAAGTTTTTTTTTGCTATGGGGCCCTCATAAACCCTAACTCGACCCCTGGTGAATGGGGGAAATGCTGTATAGTGTCTGTGTGTGTGCGTGTTTGTGTGTGTGTGTGTGTGTGGGGGGGGGGGGGGGGGTTGGATGCTGCATACTGTGTGTATGTGTATGGGTGATGCTGCATAGTGTGTGTATGTGTGTGGGGGATGCTGCCAGGCCTGTATTTAGAGTTCATGCTGGGGGCAGGGGGAGAAGCTGGGGGGCAGGGGGAGAAGCTGGGGGGGGGGGGGGCAGAAGGAGAAGCTGGGGGGCAGGGGGGGAGAGGGAGCAGCCAGGGGGAAGAAGGAGAGGCCACCCCCCCCCCACCCCCCCCCACCCCCAGTGCAGTTACAGGGCAGGGGTGAGCTTCCGCACACACAGCCTGTATCACACAGGCCGGAAGCTCACAGCTGCAGCCCCGCTGTCCCGAAACTTCACTCCTGCTCGGCGGCGGCGCATGTGACGTCATCACGTAGCTGCCGAGCAGGAGAGAAGTTCACTGAACTCCGGCCAACTTGTCCGCCCTACCAAAGTGGGCACAGTATAGCAGCACTCTCTGTCCGGCTAGAGAGGGGTTACAGCTATACAGAGATTACCTTCACAGTCCTGTCCCCTAATGCAAGCCCCAGCCTGAAGTGGATCTGCCATAATTTGGAAGGTGAGGGAGACTTCCTGGGTCAGAGTACAGTGCTGTAGACCCCGCTATGCAGACCATGCCCCCCCACTCGTGCTCCCATCCAGTACAGGGAGCTCTTAAACCAAAGCAATGCTCTTAAACTAAGTCACAATTTTGAAAAACTGTGAGCTCTTAAACCAAAATGCTCTTAAACCAAGTTACTCTTAAACCAAGGTACCACTGTATATATTGCACCAAGATATATGCATGCACACACTTGTTACACCAACATGCAAATACATATATTTACACATGTACACTAGGACATACACAGTACAGATGCATACTCACCATCCTAAGGGGTTCTGGTATCAGGGTTTTCCCTATACTCCATTTTTAGCAGTGAGGGGGCTGGGGGTCTCTGGGCACAGGACAGGACTATGGAGCTGTCACTGCTCTGATCCTGCTCTCTCAGGTCTGACTGGCTAAACCTACACAGACTGATGGAATACAAGCTTATCCTTCCCCATCCTCTTTTTTCCTGACTCGACCTCTGCAGCCACATAAGAGTGATGTTATGGAGGGCAGAGCAGCATATGGCAGGAGAGAGGAGAGGAGGGGGAGATGAGGGGGAGGGTAAACTGGGACATCCCTAATCTCAGGAGAACAGGACTGGGGAGCAGCTGGATAACCCTCATTACAGCTGCCCTGCACTCCTGCTCCATCTCACAGTAACACAGATCAGTGACACAATACACTCACCTGCCTTCCCTGTCACTGCTGACTCCCAGGCTTCTGAGGAAATGTACAGGACTGCGCCCCCTACAGGCTGGGAGGAGCGCCCTCTGAGACAAAACAGTCCCTCATGGGTCCCTGGGTACACACAACATCCTGTTGCTAACGGTGCAGCCTGGGGGAGAGGCCTGAACCCTGCAGAGCGTTCTGGCAGAGGGGAGATCACTATATACAGTGGTCGGGAACTGGGCAGACCTCCTCCATAGACACACAGATAGGTGGTAAGGGGACCTTGCCAGGCCCCCCCTGTAGTGTGCCCTTGTCTGCCCCCTCATGTAGTCTGCCCCCTCATGTACTGTGCCCCTGTCTGCCCTCTCATATAGTGTGCCCCTGTCTGCCCCCTCATGTACTGTGCCCCTGTCTGCCCCCTCATGTAGTGTGCCCTTGTCTGCCCTCTCATGTAGTGTAACCCTGTCTGCCCCCTCATGTAGTTTGCCCCTGTCTGCCCCCTCATGTAGTGTGCCCTTGTCTGCCCCCTCATGTAGTGTGCCCTTGTCTGCCCCCTCATGTAGTGTGCCCTTGTCTACCCCCTCATGTAGTGTGCCCTTGTCTGCCCCCTCATGTAGTGTGCCCTTGTCTGCCCCCTCATGTAGTGTGCCCTTGTCTGCCCCCTCATGTAGTTTGCCCCTGTCTGCCCCCTCATGTAGTGTGCCCTTGTCTGCCCCCTCATGTAGTGTGCCCTTGTCTGCCCCCTCATGTAGTGTGCCCTTGTCTGCCCCCTCATGTAGTGTGCCTCTGTCTGCCCCCTCATGTAGTGTACCCCTGTCTGCCCCCTCATGTAGTGTAACCCTGTCTGCCCCCTCATGTAGTGTGCCCTTGTCTGCCCCCTCATGTAGTGTGCCCTTGTCTGCCTCCTCATGTAGTGTGCCTCTGTCTGCCCCCTTATGTAGTGTGCCCTTGTCTGCCCCCTCATGTAGTGTGCCTCTGTCTGCCCCCTCATGTAGTGTAACCCTGTCTGCCCCCTCATGTAGTGTGCCTCTGTCTGCCCTCTCATGTAGTGTGCCCTTGTCTGCCCCCTCATGTAGTGTGCCCTTGTCTGCCCCCTCATGTAGTGTGCCCTTGTCTGCCCCCTCATGTAGAGTGCCCCTGTCTTCCCCCTCAGGTAGTGTGCCCTTGTCTGCCCCCTCATGTAGTGTGCCCCTGTCTGCCCCCTCAGGTAGTGTGCCTCTGTCTGCCCTCTCATGTAGTGTGCCCCTGTCTGCCCCCTCATGTAGTGTGCCCCTGTCTTCCCCCTCATGTAGTGTGCTTCTGTCTACCCTCTCATGTAGTTTGCCCCTGTCTGCCCCCTCATGTAGTGTGCTTCTGTCTACCCTCTCATGTAGTTTGCCCCTGTCTGCCCCCTCATGTAGTGTGCCACTGTCTGTCCCCTCATCTATTGAGTTCCTGTCTGCCCCCTCTGGATAAACAGGGATCTATTTACCACTGGGGGTAGCACACATGGGTCTATATACTACTGGGGGCAGCACACAAGGGGTATATACTACTGGGGACAGCACACAGGGGTCTGTATACTACTTGGGGCAGCACACAGGGATCTATATACTACTGGGGCAGCACACAGGGGTCTGTATACTACTGAGGGCAGCACACAGGGGTCTGTATACTCCAGGGGGCAGCACACAGGGGTCTATATACTACTGGGGGCAGCACACAAGGGGTATATACTACTGGGGGCAGAACACAAGGGGTATATACTATTGGGGGCAACACACAAGGGGTATATACTACTGGGGGCAACACACAGGGGTCTATACCACACTGGGACTGTACAGAGGGGCGTTACTACTATACTGGGGCACAGAGCATACCTAATTATTAAGTGGGGCACAGGGACACCTTAAAAGTATGGGGACACAGAGGGGTGTAACTACTATACAGGGGTACAGAGGACCTAACTACTATATGTGTTGGAACCTAAAATGTTTCTCTGACAGATTCTGGAGAGAGGATTTACAGCCAGAAGAAGACATCAAGGTGGCCCACGCTGGATGGAGAGAAAGAACATGTGAAAAACTGTGGTCAGAGAAGACGCCACCTGTGAGCAACTGGATGTAACTGCAGCTGTAACTCTGTAGCAATAGTGGTCATGGTGTGGCGGTATTATTCAATGGTATCATTGGTGATATCTTTCGATTTTGTTCAGTAATACAGTGTGGGGGCACTTTCAGGGCTTTATACTGTCTGTGGCACACCGGTTCTGATAACACTGGGTTTGGGGGGGGGGGCGTTCGCCATTAACCTTCTCTGCCTAGGGAACAAAAACTCCTTGTCCCGTCCCTGACTGCAGGAATTCTAGCGATCTAATCCATAGAGTGTGATGGGGAAAGGAACGGCCATTAGGTCATCAGAATTTCTATAGATGGTATTTATTGTGGGTGAGATATGACTGGTGAGGAGGCTGGGTCCATACCCGGCATGGCACCTTACCCACAGCATATCCATGATAATCTCCTCATCTTTTGGGGTTTTCTTTCCTCTATTTTCATTTTTTCCCCACGTCTTCTCTCCAACCAGAGGCCGACCTGCCGACATTTCTCGTCCCGCTCTCTTCTTTTCTGGCTTCTTGTCAGAGATTTTTTTCTGAAGAATCTGAAGAAGGAGTGGAAACGTTTAAAGTGCCTCTTCCTCTTAAATTATTCTGTTTTTTCGTATAGTGTCATGGCCACCGGTGCGTGTTTCTTTGGCTTGGGTATTAAATCCGCCACGTGTCTTATGATGGTGGTGACATCTATATGTGGCGGCCAATGGCTGCTGGTCTAGGCCTCATCCACAGTGGTGGCTTCTATCAGTTGCCTCTTCTGGAGTCACCTCTGGCACATCTGCAATATAAAAGAGAAGACATCAGAATCATCCTATGTTATGAGCCTCTACCTGCTGCTCCATAGACAGAATACAGGCCGCCATAGACAACACCCAGTATAACACTAACAGGGTAACTGAGGGGGATCAGGATCTAAATCTTAAAGGGGTACTCCAGAGAGAATAGTTTTCTTTCAAATCAACTGGTTTTAAAAAGTTATATAGATTTTTAATTTACTTCTATTTTTAAAAAAACGGTACTTATCAGCTGCTGTATGCCCTGCAGAAAGTGGTGCATTCTTTACGGTCTGACACAGTGCAAATCCACATAGAAAACCTCTCCTGCTCTGGACAGTTCCTGACATGGACAAAGGTGGCAGCAGAGAATGCACCATTTCCTTCAGGACATGCAGCACATGATAAGTACTGGAAGACTGGAGATTTTTAAATAGTAGAATAGAAAAAGAAAGAATAGAAGAATAGAAAAGGTAGAATACAAATCTATATAACTTTCTGACATCAGTTGATTTGAAAGAAGTTCCAGAGTTCCCCTTTAAGACACATCATATCCTTGATGTTATAGTAAGTATTACCTGGTTTATGGACAATCACCTCTGAGGCGATTGCCTGTCAGCAGGATGGTCACATAATACAATACACTACAGTAGTAGTACAGTGTATTGTATAAGTGATCAAAGTGTTACACTAGTGTACAGTAATGTAAACTAGTGTAAAAGTAAAAAAAAAGTGCACCAAAACAAAATGCATTACATTCCCCATATACAATAAACTGTTACATAAAAAAGATCAAAAACACAAATCCTATACATATTTGGTATCGCCACGTCCGTAAAGACCCAATCTATAAAACTTTATCAAAAACAATACCAGAATAGTTGTATTTTATCAATCTGCTTTATAAAATACGTCATAAAAGAGATCAAAAAGTCATATACATGTAAAACTACAGATCTTCCCGCAAAAAATAAGCCTAAAACCAGCTCTGTCGCGCAATAGATAAGAACGCTATGGATCTTGCAATGTGGCGATAGTTTTTGTGGGTTTTTGCTAGGGAGTTAGTTTCTATAGCGCCAAAGTGGTAATAGTTAAAAAAAACCTACACAAATGTGATATCGCTGTAACCATAGTGACCCAGACAATACATTTATTATGTTATTAGTGACCGTAACCACCCCAGATTGCCCGTAACCACCCCCAGATTGCCACATACTGCTCGCAACCACCCCAGATTGCCACAGACTGCTCGCAACCACCCCAGATTGCCACAGACTGCTCGCAACCACCCCAGATAGCCACAGACTGCTCGCAACCACCCCAGATTGCCCTTTACCGCCCCAGATAGCCACTCCCCCCCCCCCCCCCAAGAAAAAAAAACAAAAAAACTGTACATCCATCCATACAAATGGCTGCCTTACTGTAGGGGATTTAGTACCTACCCCTCCTCACTCCTGGCATACATTATGCAATGGAGCACTGCGAACTGAACAACGGCACAAGTGTGAACCTGGCCCTACCTACAGAAGGCAGCAGTGTATGAGCAGGCTCTCTATGTAGTATCTGTGTGATGCGGAGTGCCTCTCTGTGTATTATCAGTGTGATGTGGGGTCCCCCCTCTCTGTGTATTATCAGTGTGATGCGGGGTCCCCCCTCTCTGTGTATTATCAGTGAGATGCGGGGTCCCCCTCTCTGTGTATTATCAGTGTGATGCGGGGTCCCCCCTCTCTGTGTATTATCAGTGTGATGCGGGGTCCCCCCCTCTCTGTGTATTATCAGTGTGATGTGGGGTCCCCCCTCTCTGTGTATTACCAGTGTGATGCGGGGCCCCTCTCTGTGTATTATCAGTGTGATGCGGGGTCCTTCTCTGTGTATTATCAGTGTGATGCGGGGCCCCTCTCTGTGTATTATCAGTGTGATGCGGGGTCCCTCCTCTCTGTGTAGTATCAGTGGGATGCGGGGTCCCCCCTCTCTGTGTAGTATCAGTGGGATGCGGGGTCCCCCCTCTCTGTCTATTATCAGTGTGATGCGCGGTCCCCCTTCTCTGTGTAGTATCAGTGTGAAGCGGGGTCCCCCCCCCTCTGTGTAGTATCAGTGAGATGCGGGGTCCCCCCTCTCTGTCTATTATCAGTGTGATGTGGGGTCCCTCCTCTCTGTGTAGTATCAGTGTGATGCGGGGTCCCCCTCTCTGTGTATTATCAGTGTGATGCGGGGTCCCTCCTCTCTGTGTAGTATCAGTGAGATGCGGGGTCCCTCTCTCTGTGTATTATCAGTGTGATGTGGGGTCCCTCCTCTCTGTGTAGTATCAGTGTGATGTGGGGTCCCCCCCCCTCTGTGTAGTATCAGTGAGATGCGGGGTCCCCCCTCTCTGTGTATTATCAGTGTGATGTGGGGTCCCCCCCCCCTCTGTGTAGTATCAGTGAGATGCGGGGTCCCCCCTCTCTGTCTATTATCAGTGTGTTGTGGGGTCCCTCCTCTCTGTATATTATCAGTGTGATGCGGGGTCCCCCTCTCTGTGTAATATCAGTGTGATGCGGCGTCCCCCCCCCCTCTGTGTAGTATCAGTGAGATGCGGGGTCCCCCCTCTCTGTGTAGTATCAGTGTGATGCAGGGTCCCCCCTCTCTGTGTATTATCAGTGTGATGCGGGGTCCCCCCTCTCTATGTATTATCAGTGTGATGCGGGGTCCCCCCTCTCTGTGTATTATCAGTGTGATGTGGGGTCCTCCCTCTCTGTGTATTATCAGTGTGATGCGGGCCCCCCCTCTCTCTGTATTATCAGTGTGATGCGGGGTCCCCCCTCTCTGTGCATTATCAGTGTGATGCGGGGTCCCTCTCTGTGTAGTATCAGTGTGATGTGGGGTCCCCCCTCTCTGTTTATTATGAGTGTGATGCGGGGTCCCTCTCTGTGTAGTATCAGTGTGATGCGGGGTCCCTCTCTGTGTAGTTTCAGTGTGATGTGGGGTCCCTCCTCTCTGTGTATTACCAATGTGATGCGGGGTCCCTCTCTGTGTAGTATCAGTGTGATGCGGGGTCCCCCCTCTCTGTGCATTATCAGTGTGATGCGGGGTCCCTCTCTGTGTATTATCAGTGTGATGCGGGGTCCCCCTCTCTGTGTATTAGCAGTGTGATGCGGGGTCCCCCCTCTCTGTGTAGTATCAGTGTGATCCGGGGTCCCCCCTCTCTGTGTATTACCAGTGGGATGCGGGTCCCCCTCTTTGTGTATTATCAGTGTGATGCGGTGTCCCCCCTCTCTGTGTAACATCAGTGTGATGCGGGGTCCCCCCTCTCTGTGTAATATCAGTGTGATGCGGCGTCCCCCCCCCCCTGTGTAGTATCAGTGTGATGCGGGGTCCCCCCTCTCTGTGTAGTATCAGTGTGATGCGGGGTCCCTCCTCTCTGTGTAGTATAAGTGTGATGCGGGGTCCCCCCTCTCTGTGTATTATCAGTGTGATCCGGGGTCCCCCCTCTCTGTGTATTACCAGTGGGATGCGGGGTCCCCCTCTTTGTGTATTATCAGTGTGATGCGGGGTCCCCCCTCTCTGTGTAGTATCAGTGTGATGCGGGGTCCCCCCTCTCTCTGTATTATAAGTGTGATGCGGGGTCCCCCCTCTCTGTGTAGTATCAGTGTGATGCGGGGTCCCTCCTCTCTGTGTAGTATTAGTGTGATGCGGGGTCCCTCCTCTCTGTGTAGTATCAGTGTGATGCGGGGTCCCCCCTCTCTGTGTACTATCAGTGTGATGCAGGGTCCCTCTCTGTGTAGTACCAGTGTGATGCAGGGTCCCCCCTCTCTGTGTATTATTAGTGTGATGCGGGGTCCCCCCTCTCTGTGTATTATTAGTGTGATGCGGGGTCCCCCCTCTCTGTGTAGTATCAGTGTGATGCGGGGTCCCTCCTCTCTGTGTAGTATCACTGTGATGCAGGGTCCCCCCTCTCTGTGTAGTATCAGTGTGATGCGGGGTCCCTCCTCTCTGTGTAGTATCAGTGTGATGCGGGGTCCCCCCTCTCTGTGTAGTATTAGTGTGATGCGGGGTCCCCCCTCTCTGTGTAATATCAGTGTGATGCGGCGTCCCCCCCCCCCTGTGTAGTATCAGTGTGATGCGGGGTCCCTCTCTGTGTAGTATCAGTGTGATGCGGGGTCCCCCCTCTCTGTGTAGTATCAGTGTGATGCGGGGTCCCTCCTCTCTGTGTAGTATAAGTGTGATGCGGGCCCCCCCTCTCTCTGTATTATCAGTGTGATGCGGGGTCCCCCCTCTCTGTGTAGTATCAGTCTGATGCGGGGTCCCTCCTCTCTGTGTAGTATCAGTGTGATGCGGGGTCCCTCCTCTCTGTGTAGTATCAGTGTGATGCAGGGTCCCCTCTCTGTATATTATCAGTGTGATGCGGGTTCCCTCCTCTCTGTGTAGTATCAGTGTGATGCAGGGTCCCCCCCTCTCTGTGTATTAGTGTGATGCGGGTTCCCTCCTCTCTGTGTAGTATCAGTGTGATGCGGGGTCCCCCCCTCTCTGTGTATTAGTGTGATGCGGGTTCCCCCCTCTCTCTGTATTATCAGTGTGATGCGGGGTCCCTCCTCTCTGTGTAGTATGAGTGTGATGCGGGGTCCCCCCTCTCTGTGTAGTATCAGTGTGATGCAGGGTCCCTCTCTGTGTAGTATCAGTGTGATGCAGGGTCCCCCCTCTCTGTGTAGTATCAGTGTGATGCGGGGTCCCTCCTCTCTGTGTAGTATCACTGTGATGCAGGGTCCCCCCTCTCTGTGTAGTATCAGTGTGATGCGGGGTCCCCCCTCTCTGTGTATTATTAGTGTGATGCGGGGTCCCTCTCTGTGTAGTATCAGTGTCATGCAGGGTCCCTCTCTGTGTATTATTAGTGTGATGCGGGGTCCCTCTCTGTGTAGTATTAGTGTGATGCGGGTTCCCCCCTCTCTGTGTATTATCAGTGTAATGCGGGGTCCCCCCTCTCTGTGTAGTATCAGTGTGATGCGGGGTCCCCCCTCTCTTTGTAGTATCAGTGTGATGTGGGGTCCCCCCTCTCTGTATATTATGAGTGTGAAGCGGGGTCCCCCCTCTCTTTGTAGTATCAGTGTGATGCGGATTCCCCCCTCTCTTTGTAGTACCAGTGTGATGCGGGGTCCCCCCTCTCTGTGTATTATCAGTGTGATGCGGGGTCCCCCCCTCTCTGTGTATTATCAGTATGATGCAGGGTCCCCCCCTCTCTGTGTATTATCAGTGTGATGCGGGGTCCCTCCTCTCTGTGTAGTATCAGTGTGATGCAGGGTTCCCCCCTCTCTGTGTATTATCAGTGTGATGCGGGGTCCCCCCCTCTCTGTGTAGTATCAGTGTGATGCGGGGTCCCTCCTCTCTGTGTAGTATCAGTGTGATGCGGGGTCCCTCCTCTCTGTGTAGTATCTGTGTGATTCGGGGTCCCCCCTCTCTGTGTAGTATCTGTGTGATTCGGGGTCCCCCCTTCTCTGTGTATTATTAGTGTGATGCGGGGTCCCCCCCTCTCTGTGTAGTATCAGTGTGATGCAGGGTCCCCCCCTCTCTGTGTATTATTAGTGTGATGCGGGGTCCCCCCCTCTCTGTGTAGTATCAGTGTGATGCAGGGTCCCTCCTCTCTGTGTAGTATCAGTGTGATGTGGGGTCCCCCCTTCTCTGTGTATTATTAGTGTGATGCGGGGTCCCCCCCTCTCTGTGTAGTATCAGTGTGATGCAGGGTCCCTCCTCTCTGTGTAGTATCAGTGTGATGTGGGGTCCCCCCTTCTCTGTGTATTATCAGTGTGATGTGGGGTCCCCCCTTCTCTGTGTATTATTAGTGTGATGCGGGGTCCCCCCCTCTCTGTGTAGTATCAGTGTGATGCAGGGTCCCTCCTCTCTGTGTAGTATCAGTGTGATGTGGGGTCCCCCCTTCTCTGTGTATTATTAGTGTGATGCGGGGTCCCCCCCTCTCTGTGTAGTATCAGTGTGATGCAGGGTCCCTCCTCTCTGTGTAGTATCAGTGTGATGTGGGGTCCCCCCTTCTCTGTGTATTATCAGTGTGATGTGGGGTCCCCCCTTCTCTGTGTATTATTAGTGTGATGCGGGGTCCCCCCCTCTCTGTGTAGTATCAGTGTGATGCAGGGTCCCTCCTCTCTGTGTAGTATCAGTGTGATGCGGGGTCCCTCCTCTCTGTGTAGTATCAGTGTGATGCAGGGTTCCCCCCTCTCTGTGTATTATCAGTGTGATGCGGGGTCCCCCCCTCTCTGTGTAGTATCAGTGTGATGCGGGGTCCCTCCTCTCTGTGTAGTATCAGTGTGATGCGGGGTCCCTCCTCTCTGTGTAGTATCTGTGTGATTCGGGGTCCCCCCTCTCTGTGTAGTATCTGTGTGATTCGGGGTCCCCCCTTCTCTGTGTATTATTAGTGTGATGCGGGGTCCCCCCCTCTCTGTGTAGTATCAGTGTGATGCAGGGTCCCCCCCTCTCTGTGTATTATTAGTGTGATGCGGGGTCCCCCCCTCTCTGTGTAGTATCAGTGTGATGCAGGGTCCCTCCTCTCTGTGTAGTATCAGTGTGATGTGGGGTCCCCCCTTCTCTGTGTATTATCAGTGTGATGTGGGGTCCCCCCTTCTCTGTGTATTATTAGTGTGATGCGGGGTCCCCCCCTCTCTGTGTAGTATCAGTGTGATGCAGGGTCCCTCCTCTCTGTGTAGTATCAGTGTGATGCGGGGTCCCTCCTCTCTGTGTAGTATCAGTGTGATGCAGGGTTCCCCCCTCTCTGTGTATTATCAGTGTGATGCGGGGTCCCCCCCTCTCTGTGTAGTATCAGTGTGATGCGGGGTCCCTCCTCTCTGTGTAGTATCTGTGTGATTCGGGGTCCCCCCTCTCTGTGTAGTATCTGTGTGATTCGGGGTCCCCCCTTCTCTGTGTATTATTAGTGTGATGCGGGGTCCCCCCCTCTCTGTGTAGTATCAGTGTGATGCAGGGTCCCCCCCTCTCTGTGTATTATTAGTGTGATGCGGGGTCCCCCCCTCTCTGTGTAGTATCAGTGTGATGCAGGGTCCCTCCTCTCTGTGTAGTATCAGTGTGATGTGGGGTCCCCCCTTCTCTGTGTATTATTAGTGTGATGCGGGGTCCCCCCCTCTCTGTGTAGTATCAGTGTGATGCAGGGTCCCTCCTCTCTGTGTAGTATCAGTGTGATGTGGGGTCCCCCCTTCTCTGTGTATTATCAGTGTGATGTGGGGTCCCCCCTTCTCTGTGTATTATTAGTGTGATGCGGGGTCCCCCCCTCTCTGTGTAGTATCAGTGTGATGCAGGGTCCCTCCTCTCTGTGTAGTATCAGTGTGATGTGGGGTCCCCCCTTCTCTGTGTATTATTAGTGTGATGCGGGGTCCCCCCCTCTCTGTGTAGTATCAGTGTGATGCGGGGTCTCCCCCTCTCTGTGTACGCAGTGTGAGATCAGTGGTCCAAAGTCAATTTTATTTTTAATTCATAATTTTGTGTTTTCACTTTGATGCCCATTTTTATGCCACCCGTGGGCTCCTTTTGGCCATGTTTATCACCAGTCCCCTCAGGGCCCCTCACTTATGGGCAGGTTATGAATATTATACATTTTCTGTAAGAATAATAGCTAAAACAGTAAAAATAAAAATTGTCTGAATAAAGAAACCAACTTCAGCCTGGTTAATCTAGATGCTATATAACAGCAACATGGCAGACATTATGTGGTAATGGGGACAGAGGCTATTTGTCCAGCAATACTGTGTACTGTGCACTGGGCCACTGAGGGGGTATTGGGTCTCACCACAAAATGTGGGCAATGTTGTGGAAACTGGGGGGGGGGGAGATGGCATTAAGGGGGCAATGTGGAGAGTACACAATGTGAACAATGTGCAATTTCACTGAACGATTAGTAAAATAATGCGGAACTTGAGCGAACGAATGTGGAGTTACAGCGAACTATTAATTTTAGGTTCAGATCTAAATCAACGACACACGAACGATTTTTTGATCGTTGCCTGCAATTACACAGAACGATTATCATTTAAATTCGAACGATATAACGATATATACACTCTTCTGTATACTTCAATACAGTACATAGACTTCTACATATACTGCGCCCCCTGCTGGACACTCCATAGGAATTAAACCTGATTTGTGATGTCACCAATTTTTAAAGAATTTAGACATTCCATGATCTACTATATTAAGGGAAATAGCCCTATATGTGCATTTCCTATAATTAATGTTCATTAGGAATTTGTCTAACTTTCCATAAGTAATAACATATTATAAAATAGTTTTGACCGAACTTCCCCTTTAACCCTTAGAGGACCGGGCCAATTTCAATTTTTGCGTTTTCATTTTTTCCTCCTTGTGCATAAAAGGCCATAGCACTCGCATTTTTTCACCTAGAAACCCACATGAGTCCTTATTTTTTGCGTCACTAATTGTACTTTGCAATGACAGGCTGAATTTTTTCATAAAGTACACTGCGAAACCAGTAACAAAACTCAAAGTGTGGTGAAATTGAAATAAAAAATGCATTTCTTTTATTTGGGGGGTTTTCATTTTTACGCAGTTCGCCCTGGGGTAAAACTGACTTGTTATCCATGTTCCTCAAGTCGTTACGATTACAACGATATGTAACATGTATAACCTTCATTGTATATAATGGCCTGTAAAAATTTTTAACCATTGTTAACAAATATATGTTCCTAAAAATCGCTCCATTCCCAGGCTTATAACGCTTTTATCCTTTGGTCTATGGGGCTGTGTCAGGTGTCATTTTTTGCGCCATGACGTCTACTTTCTATCGGTACCTTGATTGCGCATATATGTCTTTTTGATCGTTTTTTATTACAATTTTTCTGGATTTGATGCGACCAAAAATGCGCAATTTTGCACTTTGGGATTTTTTGGCGCTTACGCCATTTACTGTGCGAGATCGGAAATGGGATAAATTAATAGTTCGGGCGATTATGCACACGGCGATAGCAAACTTGTTTATTTATTTATTTTTATTTATAACATGGGAAAAGGGGGGTGAGTCAGACTTTTATTAGGGGAGGGGGCTTCTTACTAATAACAACACTTTTATTTTTACTTAACAAATCGGCAACAACGGCAGTACTTTGTACAAATAGCTATGCTGCATGTTCTTCTATGGGATCCCGGCCAGAGCGTATACACATAGGGGGAGATTTATCAAAGGGTGTAAAATTTAGACTGGTGCAAACTGGCCACAGCAACCAATCACAGCTCCTCTTTCCTTTCAGCACTTCCTAAAGCTGAGCTGTGATTGGTTGCTGTGGGCAGTTTGCACTAGTCTAAATTTTACACCCTTTGATAAATCTCCCCCATAGTATACGCTCCGGCCAAGATCCCAAGCGGCGCCGCAAAGAACTGACTTGTCAGTTTTCTGCGGCCGCTATTCACTGAATAGCGGCCGCAGAAAACCATGTCAGTGCACACTGTGGAGCAAGCGGCTGCTGCTCCCGCATCAGAACTCTACGGCCATAAAGATCATCCGGCCGGTACTGCAGTATCTTTGCAGAGACCGGCCGTTCCGTGACGCGGCCTGGTTACGGAACAGCCAGTACAATACGCCATGTGAACATGGCCTAAAGCATGTGAGGACAGGTACAGGTAATCCAGACTAAAGGATGGGAGGACAGGTACAGACAATCCAGACTAAAGGATGGGAGGACAGGTACAGACAATCCAGACTAAAGGATGGGAGGACAGGTACAGACAATCCAGACTAAAGGATGGGAGGACAGGTACAGACAATCCAGACTAAAGGATTGTAGATGCTAGTCTCTAGTATAATTGTGTCATATTATAAGGATAAGGTTTTTTTATTTACACATAAATGTTTGGGTGTATTTGTACCTTTAAGAAGATCCATAGAAATGGACCAGGTGAAGGATATGACATAATGGCTTTGATGAAGCGCTATTAAGCGTAAAACGTTTGTTACCTACTTTTTGTATTGTCTCTTGTGAATATGGCCTAATAAAGACACATGGATAAAGAAGCAAGTGCCGCATTGCCCTATTTCTGATTATTATTGCATGGACTTTTGTACCACTAAGGGGCGCAGAGCACGGCTATAACTACGGAGGTGTCCACAGAGGCGCTTGGGCAGCGGAGGTCTCCCAAGACTGGTGAGTGGATAGTGCCGACACCCATTCCTACTGAATTACATTACAACCATAGAGTGACTGCCACATAATGACTCTATATACACACTGTTTACAGACCAATATTACAGCCATAGAAAGACCGCTACATAATGACTCTATATACACACTGTATACAGACCAATATTACAACCATAGAGTGACTACCACATAATGACTCTGTATACACACTATGTAGAGACCAATATTACAGCCATAGAGTGACTACCACATAATGACTCTGTATACACACTATATTTACAGACCAATATTACAGCCATAGAATGACAGCTAAATAATGACTCTATATACACACTATATATACAGAGCAATATTACAGCCATAGAATGACAACTACATAATGACTCTATATACACACTATATACAGACCAATATTACCGCCATAGAATGACATCTACTTGATGACTCTATATACACACTCAGTCAAGCAAAGAGACGGATGGATGGCACCACCTGCCCTCCGTTACGGCAATGTCCCAGCACGACCACCACCCAAACACGCTCCGGTGGTGCTCAATCGAGAAAGAAGACTGTTCAGAAACTTCATAATGCAGAAAAGATGATGGCACTCACCCACTGCGGGAAAAATTCCAGCTTTATTGGACAGACATGGTGCAGAGGAGCACAGAGTCATGCGACCGGTTTCGCGGATGAACGCCGCTCGTCTAGCCCACGCGTGACCTCATGACGTCACCCCTTATATACACAAACTTTATCAATATGTAAACACACAACAATAAGACACAATGTTAAAATACATATAAGGAATGTCACATTGCACAATGTTTTTACAAAAGGTTAATGTCTCCTGGACAGAGTAATGTAGCCCATATAGTGGTACTCCCTAAGCAGGGTAAGGACCCTCTGATGCCAGGGTCTTACCGCCCGATATCTTTAATAAATACGGACTTGAAAATTTTAACTAAAATAATGGCAGACCGTCTATCTTTGGTGTTGCCTCGGTTGGTTTCCCCTGTTCAGGCGGGATTTGTGAGGGGGAGAGCAGCGGTGGCAAATATTAGAAAAGTGATGACGGTGCTTGATGAGATTGGTCTGCGGTCTTCCTCGCACCCATCCCCAGCCATATTGTCCCTAGATGCCGAGAAGGCTTTCGATAACGTGAGCTTGGGGTGGTTGCGGGGGATATTGCAGAGAATGCAGTTTCCTGCAGCGTTTCAAAATCTGATCCAGGCCCTTTATCAGGAGCCCTCAGCACGCATTTCCACTCCTGGCTTCCTGTCCAGATCCTTTCCCTTACAAAAGGGAACAAGGCAAGGATGCCCCCTTTCCCCCCTGCTCTTTAATTTGGCCATCGAGCCATTAGCCAGGTATTTTTCTACCAGTTCTTTGTTTCAGGGCATAAGGGTAGGGGATAAGGAGGTAAAGGCAGCGCTATTTGCGGATGACCTCCTATTGTTTTTGGGAGATCCTCGGCAAGATTTGCCGACTATTTTTCAATCTCTGCAGTTATTTGGCGCATACTCGGGGTACAGGGTGAATGTGGATAAGAGTGAGCTGTTCCTATCTGAATCCTCATTAGCTGCAGCTGGCCCACTCCCGGTACCAGTCTGTGTAGCCAAACGTTCCATTGTGTATTTAGGGATTCACATAGGACGGACACCTCACTCTGTCTATCAGCTGAACTACCCACCACTGATTCATAAAATCATAGAGGAACTCCGGAGATGGGGTAATCTGCCCATTTCATTGTAAGCATGGTTTCACCTACTAAAGATGATGTCTTTTGGTAAATTACTGTATCCCCTTCAAACTATTCCGCTACTGCTTATACATCTGGATGTCAATAAATTACAAAGAGCCTTTACTACATTTATCTGGGCAGGTAGGAAACCACGCATTGCCTATCGTAAGTTGGTTTTAGCAAAGGACAAAGGGGGCATGAACATGCCAGACATACGCCTGTACAACGTGGCTAGCTTATTCAGACACAGTCTGGACTGGTTAAGGGGAAAGGGGAGTTTCTCCAATGTGGTCCTTGAGTCCCAGTTGGCTCGTCCGTGGTCTTTAGTGTCCCTTTTGCACACCAAATTCTCTAAGTTGCCAAGGGAGATAAAGCAAAGTGTTGTGTTTAGGGACACAATTGTAGCATGGAAGACCGTCCGGAACTTATTTCAGATGTCCTTCCAGGTTAGTAAGTACATGGGGCTATGGGACCATATTGAATTTCCGGAAGGGAGGACAAACAAATTGTTTCAGAGATGGAAAAATCTTAATGTTTATAAGGTGTCGGACTTATTACATTCTAGTGAGACCCGACAATGCACCTTTGAGGAGCTACAGAGGTCTACAGGCCTGGGCCCCGGTCACTTTCTCCCTTACAGGCAGGTGATTGCGTTTCTTCTGTCACGTCTCTGTAATTGGACAAGGGAGGTGGGTACCAGTTTGCTGGATGGATATGTGTACAGTGAGGAACTATGCCATTCTCTGTCCCTCCTATATCAGGACCTTAAATCGCAAACACTGAATCGGACTTCGCTGTCCCTCTTTGAATATTGGGAGAGGAAACTAGGACCTGTCGGCTCCCATCCTTAAAGGTTGGGCAGCGATTAGAACGGCAGTGATTAACGAACGATGGCGTGAGTCACATTTCAAGATCATGCACCACGTCACTTATGGATTTTCCCTGCCTAGAACTCCCACGGATCCAAATAGGCTGACAGCATGCCCGAAATGCTCTACTCCGGGCACGGACCTATTGCATGGGTTGCTGCAGTGTCCTAAGTCTCAACTTTTTTGGCGAGAAATAGCGAACCTCTTAGACGCTAAATTGCGCATCAGTTTATCTCTAGACCCCAAGGAGATAGTATTACACATATCCCCAGACGATCGGCCTATGACCTATCACACATATATTTATTTTAGTAGCAAAACGTTGCCTTTTAGCCAAATGGCTGCAACCCGTACTCCCAACTGTGTCTGAAGTGTTAGGACAAATAAAGTTTTTTCTGAAAATGGATCAAATTGAGACGGAACATCAGAAAGACAAGAGAGTGAAGTCGTTTATGGGTAAATGGCAGACTTTTTATTAGTGTCTTCCTCACTCCTATGGAAAGGGAAGCGGTAGTGAAACCTTTTAAGTATACGGATTGGTATTTAAAAGGAGACTTGGCGGGATCCTTGGGTAATCTGAAATTACTACCGAGACCTCGAGATACTGTAGGTTAGAGACTCATTTACTGGTGAAGGGGTGTCCTCTGCGAGACTGGGGGGGGGGGAGGGGGGGGGAGCTTTAGGGGTGGTTTCTAATAATGTGCGGTGTCACATATATTCTGATTCGATTTGTTCAGATATCACTTGTTTCCTGGCATGTGTGGCCATAGGACATAATATGATGATGCTTATGTATATTTCTGTTTCTGTTTGTGGGGGGGAAATGAAAATAATAAAAATATATTTAAAAAAAAAAAAGGTTAATGTCATTACGGGTATTTAACCCCAAGTTACCCAGTGCTTCATATTTGATAATAAGTTCTGTTTCTTTTCTTAATAGAAGGGACTCCCTATTACCACCATACGTGGGTTGCGGTACCGCACATAAACCCACAAATGATAATTGGGAAGTATCTCCCTGATGCACCTCATCCATGTGTTTAATCATACGGGGGCTCCCTTTTCCCCTTCGGACAGACCTCAGGTGTTACGAGAATCTCTTGTTTAATGCCCTAATGGTTTTTCCAATGTAGTATTTGTTGCATGAACACACTAATGTAAATACTATAAATTTACTTTTACAAGTGATAAAATCCTCTACTCTATGTACATGTCCGCCCAATTTATTGCTAATATGGTCTGGGGAAGAGCAAAAATTCCTTGAGTTTGTTAAATATCTTGACACCAATCAGTTCAATATGAAATATACGGCGGTATATGGTGACACTCAGCTAGACTTCCTTGATGTACATCTAGAGATTAAGCAACAAAAATTGGTTACTTGGTTACATGTTTCGGTAAAATTACAGCTGTAAATTCCTTATTGGATTTTGGTAGTTTTCACCCGCATCATACTAAAAAATCCCTGCCATATAGTCAATTTATTAGATTAATGCTGCGTTTACACGAAGCGATAATTCGTCCAATCGAGCGTTTAACGATTTTGAAGCAACGATTTGGTTTTTATAATGATCAGCGTTTAGACTAATAAATCGTTAGAAAAATCGTAAGAAAAATCGTTATTGCGATCGTTTTTAAGATCGCTTAAGCCCATCTTTTACATAGGGTGAATCTTTGAAAGACTGTTTACATGAAACGATCTGCGAATTTTTAGCGAACGATGAACGACGATTTGAGAACATGTTGAAAGATAAAAATTAACGATTTTTCGCTCGTCGCTTGATCGTTTGCTGTGTTTACACAGAACAATTATCGCTCAAATGCGATCGTTATTGCGAAAATTCGAACGATAATCGTTCCGTGTAAATGCAGCATAAGAAGGATCAATAATGACTATGATATATTTACACAACAGGCAGAAGAACTGAGTCAACACCTTAGGGCACGGGGATACCCCCCTTCGTTACTCATAAGCAAGCAGTATGAACAGACCCCAATATGGAACGTCTAGAAGGGAGGGGACACACCCTAAAAAGAAAAGAGGAGAAAAACGGATTGTCTTTACCTTTGATTATAGTCCACTGGAAAAAGTGATTAAAAGTGCAATTCATAATAACTGGTACATTATTGGTGAAGATGAACTATTGAAAGATGTGAGTACAACTAAACCGATTGTAGCTTTCAGAAGAACACAGAATTTGAGAGACCTATTGGTTCAATGTAGGGTAAAAAGCTTTGATAAATCCAATACTACATGGTTAAATACAAAAGCCGCTGAGGGTAACCATAGATGTGGTCAATGCCATTATTGTAATTCCCTACTAAACACCTGTAATGTAAAACTGGGGGGACATGTACAAAGAGTAGAGGATTTTATCGCTTGTAAAAGTAAATTTATTGTATATGCATTAGTGTGTTCATGCAACAAATACTACATTGGAAAAACAATTAGGGCATTAAACAAGAGATTCTCGTAACACGTGAGGTCTGTCCGAACGGGAAAGGGAGCCCCCCTGTATGATTAAACACATGAATGAGGTGCATCAGGGAGATACTTCCCAGTTATCATTTGTGGGTTTATGTGCGGTACCGCAACCCAAGTATGGTGGTAATAGGGAGTCCCTTCTATTAAGAAAAGAAACAGAACTTATTATCAAATATGAAGCACTGGGTAACTTGGGGTTAAATACCCGTAATGACATTAACCTTTTGTAAAAGCATTGTGCGATATGACATTCCTTATATGTATTTTTACATTGTGTCTTATTGTTGTGTGTTTACATATTGATAAAGTTTGTGTATATAAGGGGTAACGTCATGAGGTCACGCGTGGGCTATACGAAGCAGCGTTCTGACGCGAAACCGGACGCCTGACTGCGCTTCCCTGCACCATGTCTGTCCAAGAAAGCCGTAATTTTTCAGGCAGTGGGTGAGTGCCATCATTTTTCTGCATTATGAAGTTTCTATATACACACTATAAATAGACCAATATTACAGCCATAGAATGACCGCCACATAATGACACTACATACACTATATACAGACCAATATTACAACCATAGAGTGACTACCATATGATGACCCTATATACACAGTTACACACTATATACAGACCAATATTACCGCCATAGAATGACAGCTACATGATGACTCTATATACACACTATATACAGACCAATATTACTGCCATAGAGTGACTGCCACATAATGACTCTATATACACACTGTATACAGACCAATATTACAGCCGGGGGCTCGATTCACACGTAGTAATAGTGCGGCCGTATGTACGGATGTAATAGTGCGGCCGTATATTTGATGTTTCGTGTGTATGCTGGGAAGTATAGGATATGCGGCTGCACAGTGCACACTCCGTATGAGTTTCGGGCCTGATTGTATCCGGGTCCGTAAAAAATGAGCAAGACCATTATTTCCGGGCCGAAATGGTCCAAGTCGACCGTAGGAAGTAACATTCGGGCCTGCCGGAACCTCTGATTACTGCCGGATCAATCTGGATTCTCATTAGAATAATTCATCAATGCGTAACGCCCCTTCAGTTTAAAAGGCCCAAGTGAATGGGCTTCAATAGGTGACCATCCTTTTAGGTGTCCCGATCTGGAGCGATGGCACGGCGAGCGGAGCATGGTGGTGCTGGTCGTGGGCGACGTGGTTCCTGGCAGCGGGACATTGATGTTCCACGCCTGATCGCAGAGGTAAGTTTGATCGAAGAATTACACTCATCTTTCTAGAATGGTTTTACTTCGAAAATAGGATGTGTAGTCTCTTTCTGTGTATCTATTTATCCCTCTCTCTCTATCTATATATCTATGTAAATATATGTCTAATAATATGTAATGTATGCGAACCCAAATACATATCTCTGTTTATATATTTATGTGATGTGTTCAAATGTTTTACTTGGACTTAGAAATGCACATGTTCGTCTCGGCCAACCAAAACGCACCTAAGCCACATGTAACACACATATGAATGTCAACACTGTTAGTGGTCTTAAATATAATCGTTTTAGTCATGCGACACGGGCGTGGGAGTGTGGCCTGAAAAAAACCACAAAGTATCGTCATGTGTTTCCTTATCTGCTATAGTATTAATTTCTAGTGCAGTTCCCATATAAAACCACTACTTACATATGTCGAATTTAGTATCCCTATTGAGTGTAGGGTTGTTGTATTTCTTACATGTATCAATTGTATTTAATAACAGTGACATGTGTAACAATGTAGACAATTTTTCTGCACAAATCTGTATAGTGCGTTTTTGATGCGTTTTTTGTGTGATATAGTGCATGTGAATCTGAGTAAGCGTGCGCACTACACAGTACACAGTATAGTCAAGTAATGTTTGTGGAATGTTTAAAAAATCGAGTCGAGCAAGGTTGCGTTTTTGATGCGTTTTTTGTGTGATATAGTGCATGTGAATCTGAGTAAGCGTGCGCACTACACAGTACACAGTATAGTCAAGTAATGTTTGTGGAATGTTTAAAAAATCGAGTCGAGCAAGGTTGCGTTTTTGATGCGTTTTTCATGTAGCTCGATTTGGCACGTAGTTTCATGTTATTGTGTGCTCCTCCTAGAATGTTCGACCTAATGCTATACCTAACCTTACATGTATTTAATTATAAAAATATATTTTTCACTATATATCAGCGACTGTTTAATACATAAATGTTGACCATAGTTATTACAAAATGTCGAGATCTCTAACCATAGTCGTTGTGACATGTTTTATCCACACACTAAGATAACAAAACACCACACACACACCAGAACAAACACCGCAGCAGTGAAATAGTTAGCTTCACTCGTTTGCACATGTGTTCATGTATTTTCTAAACAAGGTGGATTTTCTCTTTCATCAGGTGTGAATGCAAAGCTGCCATTGATCTGGTCTTGTGGCCTACTAATTAGTGCTAGTTAAGATACAAAGCCTTTCCTAAATTAAATCATTAGACACCAATCTTGGTATGTTTTCATAAGTGTGTTGAAAGAGTTCTGGCATTCCTTGGTTTAGTGAGTCTTGGCTCAGTGGTTATTAGGCTGTGTTCATTAGATTACACAGGTGGTCTGTTTGAATCCCAACACCACTCTATGTAATGTCATAAAGTAAAACATGTTATTCTTCTAATCGATGTAGACACACAGAGAGGTCAAGTCAGATGGAGATGTCTAGTGATTTCTGTCTTTCTATATAATTTTTCAGGTGCGGTCCCGTCCCCATTTGTGGGACTTGACTGTGCGTGGCTACCACGACCGCGTCCTGCGTCGCGAGACGTGGGAGACGATAGCGGCTGTGGTAGTCCCACAGTGGGGCGATGTGACGGACAGCGAGCAGCTGCGGATGGGTATGTCGTGTTGTCAAATAATGTATGACATAAAATTGTGAGAAGAATGTCCGATATTTCTACCAAGACCTCGAAATATATATCAATTATTCCAATCTATCTATTTATTATCAATATTTCCTTTTGTCAGTCCGAGCAGTGGAGACACGCTGGTCTAGTGTCAGGGACCAGTACCAACGGGCGATACGCACGGAGGAGAGGGGTGGGGAGCCGATCTCCATGCGCTATGCGCCCCTGTTGGATTTTATCCCGAGCCGCAGTCAACGGCAGTAAGTATCTTTTTCTTATTCCATAATGTATATAGTATCATATAGTGTACAATATGTAATACATGAGATAAAATGTTATATGGGAGTAATGACTTAAAATTCTGCCTTTGGTTGTTCAGCAGAACCTGGTCCATACTCACTAGCAGATGATATAATCCTATTAAAAAAATATTCCTCTTTATGTATATGTTTTATAGGAATGGCCAGACAATTATCTTTAATGTATCCTGAGAATTTGACAACATACACTATTGGGCATTCTTTATAAGTCCCTAGTTGTGTCATGTTTGTTAGCCTTCATGCTGGTGTATGTGACTGTCCAGAGAGGGTTAATGTATCCTGACCAATCACAATAGTCCCCTTTGCTCACACTCAAACAAATGCTTACACACCACTCTGACTCGTGCTTCAACATCCTGTCATTTCTCGAAAATATGTTAGTTTCTGTCATGGCGCTAGACCAACATCTCGTGATTTTTGCAGATCCCGGTCACTCCCTCAGTTGTTTAGCGTGTGCTGTAGGTGGCAGAGCCAGTAAGCATGGTGAATGAAATGGCCGTTTCCATGCAGCGGCTAATGTTTTATATTTTGTGTCCTACAGTACTAAGCAGTCCGAGAGCTGTTCTCCGGCCCACACTATTCACTTCCTTTATACTCAATGCTGAGCGGCCTGCTGCTCTGTCACTGTCTCAGTGTGGCCTGCGGGGATCAATGACAGGTACACAGGCCTCTTACTGGACGCTTGTGTATCTGGTCAGATGACTAACTCAGGGCACTCTCCCTGCTGTGCCACATTCAAAAACACTTGTTGTTGTGTTGTCACCAGAATGGTTCCATGCCCACAACATGCCCTGAAGATGAGAGCATTGTTTCCACACTCAGAACGGGGAACATTTTGGGCAAATGTTTTTTTGTTTAAGTTTATTAGAAAACACTAATGTGAATGAGTTAATATAAATAGTTGTATGTCCTAACATAGGATGCGCATAGTACTACATAATGTCTTCGTGTTACCAAAACACACATTTCGACATACTGTATGTTATCAAAACTTAAACATTCGATATATGAAGTACCTTTATGAATGTGTCCATATTAGCTAACCTTTCTGTCTCTCCACAGAACCAGTGGCAATTTCTCAGACCCACCGGGAGGACAGGATGCTGCTGGTTCTGATGTTGCAGCATCCCAGCAGGAGGGGGATAGTGCCACGCCACCGCCATCACAGGAGCCTGGCAGTCCTACTCTTTCTGAGGGCACGGAGCCGATGCCAGGACCTTCTGGCTCGACTTCCATGCACGAAGAGGAGGAGGCTGCAGCACCATCAACATCTGGTGCAGGTCCTAGTGGTGTGCCCCTGGCAGCTCGGCCACGTCAGCCACTCACGAGGCCCACTACTACCACCACCAGGAGGCGTCGGGAGCAAGAAGAAGCTCATTCAGCACTGAGTGAGTTGGATCAATCTGTCGTCAACTTTGTCAGGCGGTTTGATGGAGGAGATGATCAGAATGATTTCTTCTGCTACTATCTGGGAGTCCGTTTACGGAATCTCCCTACTAATCTGGCACGTAGTGCGCGGATGGTGACAGAAGTGCTGCTGTCGTGTCACGAGCAGATTGACCCCGATACTTTCCCCGACCCTTGCTATGTGGGCGTCCTCCTACAATCGGTGTATGGGTTACACTCACGGAGGCCACATATCCCGCCGGAGGGCTTTCTTTTCCCCGAGACCACTGCGCCCCCACCTGTGCCCCCACCTCTCTCCCCCCTTGTCCCCCCAGCATTGTCCCCAGAGCCACCTGGTGCCATGCCCCCTCCATCTGAGGGTACTAGGGCCGTTCCTAGGCGCCAGCCACGGCGTGGACGGCGCTCTCGGACATCTCGTTACCCACGACGTTTATGATTTCTACTATGTGATGTATGAGGCAATACATCATAATATTATTTTGTTATTTATTTTGCTTTTTTCTATTTATATTTTATTTTAATTTTTTTTTTTTTGTTTTTCTTTGGTTTATGGCAAGTGGTCTCCTTTTTCAGGCCCAGAGAGGTCATTTTGTGTTAGGGTAGAGTAGGGTCCATGTCCCTGAGGACACCTTACCGGGGTGACATGGTACACTCTGTTTGAAAAAACAGTTTGCTAAGATCCTCATTTAAAAGAATCTATAGAAAAAAGTAACATCATAATGTCTTTCCTTTAGCTATCTCCAGGGCGAATGGTTCTTGTGTGTAGGGGCCCTTGTTAGCAGAACCAATATGTCACTACATTTAAACGTCAATAAGGAAAAAAAAGGACTGTCATACAAATAGATGAGTTCCTAAATGCAAGTGTCTGATGTGTCCTGTTTTTACATCCATTACTGACTTTTGTTGCCTATGTTTGACTCAGCATCTTGCACAGAAGGTTGATTTGTCAAATGTATCCTTTTTGTTAACCTTTATACACAATAATCTGTTTAATGTGATATTTCATACAGAACATGCTGAGTTTGGTGTAAAATTCATTTCTATATAATATTTAATTCCACATTATAAGTCTTTTAATGATCAACAATAAAATCCAAACTAGATTTGGACTGGAGCAAACAATGCTACATTGTGTGTGTGTGTAAGTCGAAGAGTTGACATTCTTCCACACACATCTGCGTTGTTCTCTCTCGATTGGGAGGTGTAATGTAGTGATTTGGCTCAAGGTTACTAAAGTACTGCGCGCTTACACAATGTACTGTATCCTATAATAAACTCCCCATTTTCACACATGGAGAGGCCTAAAGCCTTGCCAAGGATACATCAAGGATCTATTCACATGTTTTCACTTTAAAAACCCAAAAATTTTCGAGTATTATGTTTGTATTGGTTTGGCCTTTGCGCATAGTGCAGTTAATGGATGTGTTCACGATATATATGTAACATTTCCCACAAGTCTCAGGCTTTTATTAACATGTTGTGGCACTACGCTAATCATTGACTCAGTGTGTGTTGGATGAATATCTGATAGTCTGCTCCTAGACTGGCCCACGAGATCGGCCTTTGGGAGCCTGCAGCAGAATGCAATGATCTGTCTGCTGTAAGCTGCAGCTTCATGCGCCCTTCCCCCTCTGTCCTAATCTAACTTTGACTTTACTATTGTGACATCATATTGCTTGGCAAGTCTGACAATGTTTTTTAATACAATTCCTTGTGTATTTATATAATCTCTCATTTTTTCAACTCTCCCAGAAAAAGCTTAGCTGGTTGTGCACTTTGTTTCGCGTAATGATTTGCATTAATGCGACATGCCTATTTTAGCCATGTATCCAGATGGCAACACTTTATCAGTCTGAATACAAAGGCTCGATTTCATATGGTAATTCACAATTTCTTAACCCTGTCAGTAACCAAACTGAAAACTAACGTTGATTTCTAGTCAACAGTGGCCTTTTCCGCCAAGGGCTGGTTATTTGCATATGTAAATGAGTGTGTTCGCTCACATATGGACATAGTGGCTGGGCTGATCCACCGGTTCGGTAGCTTCAATATAGAACGGATCACAGAAATCGTGGGGCCCAAGCGGCAAGCAGCTACGACATGGTGCAAACAAAGGGGTGTAAGGAATGAATCTAGGAATAACAAACGTGTTGTTCTGTGGTCATTTCATGGATGCCCACCAGTTTTCTCCTTCTGGAGATTACAACTTAGTTTGCAGTTAACTGACGACCAGTGAGTGCCTGGCCTGAGGGCTGGGTCTGAGGTATCGTTGGTACAGGTGTGCTCTCGGCCTTGTCAGAGAGTGGACATGTGTCCTGGACCTTTGCAGGTGCCTTTTGGCCCGGAAGGGAAAGGAATGTTGTGTTTGTGGTTCATTTCTTGGAGAAGTGGCAAAATGTTATATAGCATTGTTAGTGCTGGTATCTGAGTGCCACCCTGCACTGTGACTAGTTGCACCTGTGTGATGAGAGCAGGATTGCCATTTGGCCTTGACATAGGATGATAGAAGAAAGGAATTATTTATTTGAAGCTTAGCCATGAGAGAAATATTGTTTGCCACACATTTCTCACGGTCTTATTTTGTAATTGTCCTTGTATATTTTTAAATATAACACAAAATACTGAGATGAATGTAACAACTGCTTGTGCCCAGGCTTCACCTAGGCCGTGTCCGTGACTGGATGGAGATAACAAATGTATCATTTTGAGTTCCTATGGGTAGAAGCCAAGGTTATTTAGGATGTGTCTGCATTGTAAGAATCGCCACTTTGAAAAACGTCGCTGGAAGAATAACTGATTTGGACAACAAAGCCGGAGTGATTCATGGAGCCCGAGATGTATCCTGATCGGTCTGTTATAGACGTCGCCCAGCTGATCAGTGAAGTAAGTATTTGCTGGAGCTGTTGGGAGTACTTTATACATAGATAAGATCATCGATAGCCAGATTTCGATCGTCCTTTGGACTCGGAGAAGATAGTTGTGTGGCCGTGACTTAATGTATGACTGTCATTTGTTGTGTGAGTCACATTTACATACATGTAATTTTGAATTATTGCCTTTTATATCGGTTTTTGGGATGTCCAAAAGTCACATGTGTTATTGCATCCTGTTTAAGTGAGAAATATTTTTTTCTAAACAAATCGATTATGTAATGATCAATAGATGCTAGATAATATTTATTTTCTGTGTACGATTGTCTATAGTCATTTAGTGGCACGATACATCGCTCCGAGTAGTTTATGTAAGTACGATTGTGTGTAATTCCTATGTGTTTGGCATCAGGGGGCGCTTGAAATCGAGCAATGACTGCATGAGTATTTTCAGATGTGTGTGTCTCCTCCAAATCTGTGAATGTGTTAGCTCTTTCGGACCATGTAACGCACATCGTATTTTAGGCGAGATTTGTAAGTAATGGCTAGTCGAGGAATTGTCCTTGTAATAGCACATGTTGTTGGGCAAACAGGGCGTGACTTAGGTTTGGTGTTAGCGAGATGGCCGTGCAGCGAACACTCTCCCTCCTCCCTCCTCCCTCCTCCCTCCTCCCTCCTCCCTCCTCCCTCCTCCCTCCTCCCTCCTCCCTCGTCCCTCCATGATGGGTGTTGGCGGAACATACATAGGAGAAATCCGCCCATATAATGTGCTGATAGTGTCATCATAAGGAGGTCGCTTAAATAGTACGCAAATCACGCACAAGATCCGGCGCAGGCTGATGATGCTATAGGCTAGCGACACAGCGTGGACACGCCCCCTCTCTGTAGTACATGCACGTCATCAGTGTGCGTAGCGGGGTTGTTGTTTAGCCGGAGTGTTTGGTGTGCTGTGCTAATTATGTTCACTGCTCGGCTAATGAGTATTTTGGCTTTTAGCGCTGCTCTGCTTTGTACTTTGTCAGGCGTTGTAACGTCGGAAGCACACACAATCCGCAGCAGCCACGTTCAAAGAGGCGTGGCCGACCATTATGGCACTTGTAGTGCAGCGGCTTACGACGTGACAATGCCGGACACAAATGGGTAAGCTGAGCATCGTTACATGGTGTCACATAGCAATTCGCCAAGCACACGACACGCAATAGTTAACCCCCCCCACCCCCGCTACGCCCAGTGCTGAGGTGGCGAGACTACAGAGAGGAGGCGTGTCCCCCCGTGTCGCTATCCGATCCCAGACCCCCGCGCCGGATTGTGCCCTTCCATTCCATAGTAGTAAGCACATCTATTTTCGGCAAATACTATGAGGACATGATGTGAGTAGTAGTGTACTGTGTATATGATATGTGGCGCCAGCAAACATCATGGAGGGAGGGAGTTGGCTGCAGGTGAAGCTGGAGACCCCACCCACATAAGTGACGTACTATTTACAATCAAACATGGCGTGTAGCATGTGAAATGGGTGTAGTAGCTAGGACCTTATTGACTAATAATTTCTAAGACGTTACTGTAATTGTGTTTGATTTTCAGGTCCATGCTCGGCCAGTGCTATGGGACGGGCCTGCGCCTGGGTACAGAAGCCGGCTAACACGGAGTGCCGCATGGAGGGAGGTTGCCCGGATTGTATACCCAGATTGGGCCCAGCACACTAGATTAGAGCAATGGATAATTGGTAAGTTGTTTAGCCACTGTGGCAAACCATTAACTCTAGTGTTATGGTCACCTGACGCTGATATATTCCTAATGTGTGGATGCTTTTGTTTTAAGCTAACTATGTGGAGACCAGGTGGTCCAGTGTGAGGGACCGATTCATCAGGCAGCGACGGCAGCTGATGAGGCGTGGGGCCTCCCAAGAAGAACTGGCCGCTTTGCCTTTTGCCCCAATGCTGCGTTTCATTTTGAATTCCCCCAGACGCCGCAGGTAAGTGTGTGTGTTAATTGCATGTGTCCATGGTAGGAGCAGATGATGAGGGAAGTAGCTCAGTGTCTTATGTGTGCAGACATAGACATGTGTTAGATTTATATAGATTGTATACATCGAGGCTCCAGCAGGGGGAGCAGTATATTTAGTGAACACTTTACAGTAATCTCGATTTCGGTAAGATGAGGCGCCCCCTGCTGGACACCAGATAACTAACAAATGCAGCCTGGCCTAACCGCTTTTGGAACAGCTTTTGCTCCCTCCAGGATCTAATCCAGAACATGAAATCCCATTTATGGCAATAGCGTGGACTGTCTTCATAATGTTTAAACAATGTACGCAATGTGTCCATAGAGTAAACTAATGTTCCACTCGGGTGGCCTTGTGAAGACCCACATTTTGGGTCAACAGTGTGTGAATATAGTGTAAAAAGTTATAGTGTGCCACCTCGTACATAGAAAATAGTGTGAAAGCAGGCAGAGTGTAATCCTGCATTGGATGCCTCCATTTTAGTTATATGGCTAAATATGTCCTTAAACAAAAGTGCCATCTTAGATAGTGACCAGTGTTGTTTTCTCCTCAGACCACAAGTAGTTCAGCAACCAGCAGGGGCCTCATCGGATGAAGAGAATGAAGAACCTAATCTGGCAGAGGGAGTGGCCAGGACTCCACCACCAAGATGGCAAGAGGGTCCTGTGGAGCCTGGCGAGAGAGAGTGACATGTGCCTTGACCGTCCAACAACATTTGTGTTTGTTCCGCACTCCCTCTCCTCAGCTACACCAACACCACCCCTTGTCTGCTACACTGTAGGGCCTTAGTGCCAACCGCGCCTTACTAGCATTAATAATTTCCTAACATTTGTGCGCACCAGGACCACATCAATAACACACTGTGTACAAGGTCTGGCATCACATTAGCTAGGGATGACAATAACAGCTTGGGGGGATTGGGATGTCCCTTTTAGTTTTGTGGTGCCAGAATACAGTCAGGCTGGCTGTGGCCTTCACATATTGCCCACACTATTGCCTCTGCACACTATTCTAACTTCTGTCAACATGGTCCAAAGTAGTCTCCACACACCCTCGCCCACATCCACCCACACACACTATCATGTGAATGTTTTTTTTTTTGGACATGTAATAAATCCATTTCGACATATCTTGTTGTTTCCCGAATTCTTATTTTTGACTTGTTTATGTTTTAGTGTTTAAGGGTTAAAAAAAAAAATGATTATTGACTGCCACTAAGGAACGACGAAATACGCTTAAAACAAATTAGTGGACTTTGTTTGCATAGAAAGCTGTATTGAATGTTGCTATTGTGTGTTATTAAATTTCGTTGTATGCTTTACGTTAGTATAAAATTAACACATGCTGGATGTCCTTCTGGAGGATATTTCTAATCATATGTGAGACATTGCTGTATGTGTTAAAATGAATGTGTCATGATAGGAAATATTAATGGAGTTAAGTATTTCATTTATCAGGCCAACACTGTCCTGCTGTGGCCACTTCCTGCCTTGGCCACAGATGGCAGCAGAGAGCACTCTCATACATGACAAACAAGGAATCGCAACATTCACTACATGTTCGTAGTAGGTTCACAATACGTGTATTTGAGTCAGTATATTTGGGTCAGTATTGTTAACCAAACCAGTAGTGGATTAAAAACACAAAGGCTGTGTTCACACAATGTAGAAATAGAGTGCATGTGCGCCATTTAAAGTGAAATATTCCTAAGTTTTTTTAAAAGAATGGATGTTATTTGGAAATTTCCTTATTTAGTGTTTGAATGGCGCACATCCACAACATTACAACATTGTGTCGAGATCCTTTGGGTGTTTCGAATCCACTGCTGTTTTTGTTTGCTATACTGAGTGAAATACACGTATTGTGAAGCCACTAGCGAAGATGTAGTGAATGCTGCGATTCCTTCTTTTGCAGGTCTGAGCCTGCTCTATGCTGACATCTGTGGCCAAGGCAGGAAGTGGGCAGAGCAGGAGAGGCTTGTGATGAGCACTAACATATTTTGGGACATTAATGTTCTTATCATGACACTATAATTTCCACATAGAGCTCTATGTCCGATGGGAGTAGAAATCGCCTCCTGCAGGACATCCAGCATGTGGTCATTATGTACAAAGTGGAGGATATATAAACGTACACACAATAAACTACATAATGTAGCGTTTACACAGGCAGATTGATGTGATGGATTTTGGATAATAAATCCAGGAGATGACTGTAGACAAGGAACAGGTGATCAAGTAAAGAGCGAGATTTCTCATCTTTTAATCCACTCTTCTGTGTTTTACTGAAAAAAATTTATGCTAAAAGATTATTTTTGAACCGCAACCTAAGTAGACCACATCCAGCTGGCGCACCTGGGTGATGTGTGGAGGGATATATGTGGTGTGTTAATGGTGATTGTTAAGAAGTGAGATGGACTGTGGCACTAGAAGATATCAGATCCTGTTACATATCCCACACTAGAAAGTTAGACATATAGTGCGCACCCTGCTGGTCACTCCATAGGAAATGCACATGTTTTTATCACATCAATGTTTCTGCACACTAGGTTCTAAGGACTATCCAATTATTAACATTAGCAGGATGTGACCATGCTCGATAATTACTGGCCAGTAATATATGTAGTGAGGTTATGTGTATTTTCGAACACTACTATGTGGGAACACACAACATGGTTTACATACATTGAAAAGGCAGACACATTGTTTAGTCGAATAAGAAAATATATTTTTTGTTTTAGTAAAAAGAGAAGGAAAATTAAATATCAACCAATACATCGGGTTCAAACAACAAAAGAAAATAAAAAAACACACATCCCAGAGACAGGTGACATACATGCGGGAAAACATCAGTCCTGTGGCCGTGGCTCATAAGGGAGGCTGTGAAAGGGGCACGGGCACGGGCACGGCGCCTTCAGGAGTCATGAAGTAGTCAGCAAAGAGGTTCCTGACCACTATCCCGCGGTTGAGTTGTCTCCCTTGGCCATAGTTGATAGGGGCACTAAAAGCTGGCAGTGTCTCCACGTTCACCTCCGGGGTGGGAGCATAGTCCCGAAGGTAGTTGTGGAGAACACAGGCAGCTTTAATGACCATGTCAACTGTGGCCAATTTCAACTGCAGGGCAGTGGTAAACACTCTCCACTGACTAGTCATGATCCCGAAGGCGCACTCCACGAAGTTACGTGCCCGGCTCAGCCTCCGGTTAAATACTCTCCCCCGTTCATCCAGCCCTCTCCGTGGGTAAGGGCGCAGCAGGTTGTTCAGTAAAGGGAAGGCTTGATCCCCTACCATGACGAATGGAGCGGGATGCGTGGTACCCGGAAGAGGAGTGGGAGGAGGTAGAGTCACGTGATCTAAGAGTATGCGCCGCCCAAACTCTGATCTCAGTAGCGCCCGGGAGTCCCCAGTACTGCCATAGGAGCCGACGTCGATGGCAAGGAAACGATACGTGGAATCAACAACCGCGATCAGGACCACAGAAAAAAATTTCTTATAATTGAAATACTGTGATCCTGATCGCGGTGGTTGCTTCACACGTATGTGCTTACCATCAACCGCCCCTATACAGTTGGGGAAATTGGCCACAGACTGAAAGCCTGCTGCTGACTGCAACCAAATCTCCCGCGTCGGACTGGGCATCACAATGGGCTGCAAATGCTCCCAGATCACGGCGCACGTGCACCTCACAATTCCAGAGATGGTGGACGTACCAACCCGGAATTGGAGGTGCAACGATACATAACTCTCCCCTGTCGCCAAGAATCTGTGAAAAAAATTAAAAAAAAAGTTTATGATTCTATTTCACATTCAGCTACATATTAAATTATTACATATTTTAAGACTATATTAGATTTAACTACAATTACATGAACTAATATTTCGCATTAAAATAAAGCATCTTCACCTTAACGTTATGAGCAGACGGGCCACAGGAGGGATGGATTTCCGCATGTAGGTGTCCTGTCTCTGGAGATGTGGGCTCAAAATGGAAAGTAAATTATCAAAGGCCTCCATAGGCAGGCGCACGAAGTCCTGGAACTTGTCAGGATGTCTGCAACAAATTAAGAAAAATATTGATCACTAATATTACACACAAACACACATCATAGGAAGATGTCATACGGTTTACAAATGTGGAAATTAACATCAAACGTTGTAAGGATCAACAAAAAACAAAAAAAAATTATGGACTTTGGGGGAAACATTTGGGGACAGTAACCTTTACATTTGCAATATTACATTCAAAGATTTGCCGACTTTGATGTATTCAAATCGACATACCGTCGCAAATCATCATACAGGCAACCAATGTGGCCCCGGGTCTCCCTCCGCACATTGATGGGGTGGACCCAATATCGCCGTCCCACCTCCTGCAGACGGCGCTGCTCTGCGTCTTTTAGCCTCTGAGAAGAATTTTTTAAAAATGACATTTATTATGTTTAAGACATCTCAATTAGTCACAAAATTATGACACAGTTGCATTTAAGGACCTTTGGTCAACAGTACTTAAGGGAGCTTGCATAAACAATACATTTAAATCAATGTTTTACGGATTATAAGCCTAAACAGTTTGTAAGGCTAGTTTTAAATAAGTTACATAAAGCTTGAAAAAAAAAAAAATAAAAAATAAAAAAAAAAAAAATATATAGACTTACACACAAACGCAGGTAATAATTACGCATCTTCAACAGGATCGAAAGCACCACGAGCTGGTGCTTGCGGCGCAGCCTCATACGCCGGGCTGGCCCATAGGGCGCATTATTAGCGGCATCACACATCTTTGTTTTTTTTTTTTGGCATTCAAAACACTACTAGCATATGGGCGTACTTCGCGAGTGGGCGGAGATTTTATAGGGATGTGGGTGTGCTTATTTGGCCCGGGGGCAGAATCAGGAATCAAATACATGCTTTTGAGCGGGGCCAAACAAGCCAAGACACATCATGACACTACGGCCGGACTCTTACGATAAGACCGTAAGTGCTTTTCAAATACAGCCGCCAGACCACCCGGAGATGTACGGGACAGAAATTTTAACGGCCGCACTGTTACTACGTGTGAAACCGGCCATAGAATGACAGCTACATGATGACTCTATATACACACTATATACAGAACAATATTACTGCCATAGAGTGACTGCCAGAAAATGACTCTGTATACACACTATACTGTATACAGACCAATATTACAGCCATAGAATGACCGCCACATAATGACACTACATACACTATATACAGACCAATATTACTGCCATCAAGTGACTACCACATAAGGACTAAATACCACCTTATTTTTTTTTCTCAATACAAAACACAAAATAGCCTTTGGGTCCCTTTACACAGACAGATTTATCTGACAGATTTTTGAAGCCAAAGCTAAGAATAGATTTGAAAAAGAGGAAAAATACCCCCTGCTGTATACAGCCCCTCACCTGCAGAAATAATGCCCCCTGCTATGCACCCCCACCCACAGTAATAATGCCCCTGCTGTATACAGACCCCCACCCATAGTCATTATGCCCCCTGCTGTATACATTCCCCCACCCACAGTAATAATGCCCCCTGTTGTATACACCCCCCCAATCACAGTAATAATGCCCCTGGCTATGCAACCCCCACAGTAATAATGCCCCCTGCTGTATACAACCCAAAAAAAGAAAAACGACTGAAAATAAATAATTCAAATCAAAACCAATTTTATTTCCCATTAATGCTGTGGACAAAGACTATTAAAACTATTTACAATACAAACATGCCACTGCCCAAAGTACAGCCATGTGGAACCAAACCCACTAGCACAATATCTTATGTAACGACCATGATCACAGAGAATAGTAATAAATATATAGATAAATAGATAATCCTAATATACAAGTACGTGTGTGCAATAATCAAAGAATATAAATATGAAATATGATTCAGAACATTGTCACCAATGACCAGAAGTGTAATACCAATGCAAGGATTAAAGTGCAAGTGCAATAAAAAGTTGCATATAATGCAGCCAGCATGGTCGTCACACAGGGGGGTAGGACAGAGCATCCCACGCGTTCCGTCACATAGACCTTATCAGCCCTGAGGAATTCTATGTGACGGAACGGAAGTAAATGAAGATGAAGAGGGGTAGTGGCAGCATTGGACACAGCTGAGATAAAACAGGGGCGGAGAGAATATTTCATTTTCTTAAAAAATATATATTTTTAAAAATGTAATTCTTTAATTAATTTTAGATAATTCAGACAATCCCTTTAAGGGTCAAATGTAGTTGTTGGGAGGGCACCACAAAATAATATTAAGTGAGGTGCTGTAGTACACAAAAATCGTAATGTGATAAAAAAAAAAAAAAAGAAAGAAAGAAAGAAAAGAAGGTACAACAATCAACACTCCTCAGATTTATCAAAACATAATTTTATTTGAGCACAGAAAAAATTATAAAAACACTTAAAAACATACAACCATGGAGCACAAAAAGAATAAATTGCACTATCCTCACTGTCCTTGGCAGCAACTGCCACTAACTATATCCCTGGTGCGGGGGAAAATGGAATACACTGGTATAATAGAATTATAGGGGCAGATGAGTAAACAATACAAATTCAATAATGCATTACATACTGCTACCCAAGTCTACATGCAATTGTTCCTGGTGCAAGGAAAAGAAACGATATAGATATATATATATATATGTATATATATATATATATATATATATATATATGTGTGTGTATGTGTGTGTGTGTGTGTGTGTGAGTCAAATATACAACCTGCACCAGGGAACATCTAGGGTACGTCTGAGCCTCAAGTCGTTTTCATGGCAGCCTGGGCCCAACGGAGAGGAAAGTGATAATGAACGACTCCGATCAGAGACAGCGTCACCTGTGAGTCTCTGAACACAACTGGTTATTCTTCATCTGACTGGGGGGGGGGGGGGGGGGGGGGGCATGTAATAGCAGGACAGACACTGCACTGTAAATGGAGAGTAGGCTCCTCATATAGTTAGTGGCAATGTGTATAATGAGTATGAGGAGGATAACAAGGTAAGGCAAGTAATTCCATGAATTGTGGCTGATAACAGCGAGGCAATAGCTGCACATGTGCATAATGAGAAAGTAAAGCATGTAACTATCAGGGAGATACCCCCTCAGGCAGTCTGCGCATTATGCACATGTCTAGCTACTGCTTTCTGTTATCAGCCATCATACATGGTGCTTTGCTTCTTTATTTTATGCACGTGCCCAGCTATTGCCTATCTGTTATCAGCCATCACACTTGGAATTACATGCTTTAGTTTGTTACACACATATCCAGCTATTACCTATCTGTTATCAGCCTCCATACATAATATCCCATAGTGATATGTTCTCTTTTTCCCCGTATTCGGCAGCTGTGATGTCACATAAACGTTTTTCTGGGCACATTCTGAAACACAGAAGCCACAATGCCATGGTATATGTTGGCATCCCTTTCGATATGTATATCGGCAATGTACTGGTATAACATGGTGTGAATCATGCCTAACACTATCCAAGCTGTAGGTGTCATAGGTGAGGTAAGTCCTTCTGAGAGTGATGCCGTGTATCCGCTTTATCTAATCCTTAGAAATCACCCGTCATCTGCTCACTCATAGGAAGAAATGGCCTCCATGTCACCTTCATCATACTATACAATAAAGAAGCTTCATTTGCAGAAACCGTAAAATTGTTGCCATGGCAACAACATGACGTCCAGTGAGTTCCCTCCACATGTCTATTTCTAATTCATGCGATTTGTTCATTGAACTTGCTGGGTGTTATAAAGTTGCCTTGGCAACCGACCAGCATCACTAACATGGACTGGGGACATGGTGTGGATTATACTGCCACCTGCTGTCTGCACCTGTCACACCTCCAGCAACCCAGATGTAGAGGCCGCATCCTGCTTGAAGTGGGGGAGGGGAACCGCAGGGATTGTCAGCATAAGGGATCGGTAGGAGGCTGAGAGGGAGAAGATACTGGCATTTGCCCCGTATTCTCCCTGATGTGCTGCTCGATTCTGTTAACTGTGCTGTGTGCAGATTAGCTGTGCTGATATGACAGCGCCCCCTCTCTGCAGGAGAGTAATGTGCCCTGTGCAATTGCAAGGGGTTTTCTGGGCAAAATGAACTGATCTGCAGGGTGCAGAGCCCCATTGCCCGCCATCAGCTGTTCTAGGCCGCCACTACACAGTGAGGGGAGTTTGTTTCCATACACCGTCTAGTGGTGGCGACCTGTAACTGCAGCTCAGCTCCTGTTCACTTCTAGCTGAAGTTACAGGTCACCACCACTACATAGTGTACGGAGACATTCTGATTTCGCTCCATTCACTGTGTAGTGCTGTTATCAGCTTCCATACATGACATTACACAATTTAATATCCCATTGTGATGCATCAAATCCCTTTTCCACCGTATTCTGTAGCTGTGATGCCACATAAATATTGGCGAACACATTCTAAAATCAGAAAGCAGCACTGCCCATAATGTCTGTGATGTCATGACTAGAGATCAGCACTGTTATTGTGAGGTCATCAAAGATTTTTCACCAGTCAGAAAGCAGCACTGCCTATAATGTATGCGATATTATGGCTTAGAATTTAAACCAATCAGAGAAAAGCACTCCTATTAGGTCATGCATAGTGTGAGGTCATCAAATTTCCACCAATCAGAAAGCAGCATTGCCCATAATTTATGCGATGTTATGGCTTGGAATTTCCACCAATCAGAGCGCAGCTCACTGGGTATAAATAGCTGCTCACGGCTGCTTCTGCTCATTCTTCCCAGGAGCAGCAGCCAGAGAGGACCAGGAGAAGAAGCAGCTCCAATGCAAGGAGCAGCATTCAGGATGGACCAGCATAAGGAACAGATGCAGACAGGAGCAGCACACAGCTGCTTCTGCTCATTCTTCCCAGGAGCAGCAGCCACAGAGAACCAGGAGAAGAAGCAGATCCAAAGCCAAGAGCAGCATCCATGATGGACCAGCATGGGGATCAGCCACAGACAGGAAGTGCATGCATGGTGGACTTCATGTTTATAGCAGGTCGTATCCAAAGATTTTTATTTAGCTACTTTTATGCTTTCATCTACAGTAATGTAATAATGTGCACACACACACACACACACACATATGTTAAAGGCGTGTAAAGTTGTTAACTGCTGTGATTTTATACTGTTATTTGTGTCTTTTAATAATTATGCTAATTAGGCAGAAGAGCCCAAGGGGCGTTTCCCTACCCACAGGATCCCAGCTTAGTACTGAAGTGGCTGGACCGTACTAAGCTGGGTTTTCGGCAGGGGAGCACCCCCTGGCCGCTTGTACCTAATAAGATATTAATAAAACACAGTGAATATGAGAGCTAAAGGGGGTAATAACAAAATGTTAAAGTAAGAGACACATTTAGGGGTTAAATGTTGGTAAGGTTGTGTTTACTTGTTGTGTCTTTGCTTGTTGTGTCTTGTGTTTTTGCTCACTTGTTTACTAGGCAGGAGGTTTGGTTGCTATGACAACAGTCATATCAGTCCTCAGTCCAACTGGCACCTACAGGCAGCTTGAAGAGCAGTTAGGAGCAGCACTGAGTGGCGCCCCCAGCTGGATGGAGGTGATGCTGCCGCTCTATTCTCCGCATTTCCCTCCTGTAAGGATAACACAGATGCTCCAGCGGCTCCAGCACGTCTGCTGACAGATCTGAGAGAGGTGGGTGATCCCATTTCTCTATGTCCTTCATATTCCAGACCCCATTTCCTCTGCCAGGCATGGAAGGCCTCCCCCAATAACAAGCGGTAACAGAGGAGCGCACTCTGCTCTAGGGGTCAATGGGGGATTTATCAGGTCGTCCTATAGTAACAATGTCCCTGGTTACCCATAGCAACCAATCACAGCTCAGCTATCAAATACTCAGGAGTTCTGGTAAAATGAAAGCTGAGCTGTGATTGGTTGTTATAGGCAACAACTTGTGTCTCTAGTGATGTATTAATTTCTTTATTGTAAATTTTATGCTAATTTGAATATTTTTGCAATCTACTTAATAACCTGTTCAGCTTTTCAATAGAACACAGCAGATGCCCCCCCTCCCCCATCCTAAATATCCCGTGTATGTATTGTGGGGACCTGCTCAGCTGCTGCTTTCTATTGAGGTTAGTAAAGTATACTGCAAAATAAATTACATTAAAAAACATGGCGATGGTTTCATGTAGGAGAGGTTATAAGATATTACAGCTCTTACATTGTCACTTTGGTTCCCTATTACATTTAGCCCCCCCATGTATTTGTGTATTATGGGGGCATCTCTGTGTCTGTGTTATGGCTGATCAGACAAGGTGATAGCATGATAGATTACTATAGATCCCTATAATAGATAGCATGATAGATCCCTATAGATCCCTATGATGCAGTAACACAGATGCCGCCATATGATGCTCATATTGACCTTAGCACCATAACCGTGCGGCCGTGGATTGCTGTTCCCTCAGTGATTGGCCACAGAGCTTTATCAGAGCTTTGTCCAATCAGTGAGGAGACTATAAGACACAGGGACTTTATAGAAGGATTTTTTGTGTTGTGTGATATATGTGGTATATGGGATTTACCTGTAACATCAGGACCAGGGATGGGGAACATGTTCTCCTCTTTCTGCTGCAAAACTACAACTCCCATCATACCTGGACAACCAAAGCTTTAGCTGTGATGCAGGAAACACAATGTTATGCTGGGTGGGGAGGAGGATTTATCAAGCAGTCTTACAGTATGTCCCTTGTTGCCAGTAGCAACCAATCACAGCTCAGCTTTCATTTTACCAGGGCTCATGAGTATTTGATAGCTGAGCTGTGATTGGTTGCTATGGGCAACCTATCTTAGGTTCCTCTATGTTAGGGATGGTCTCTATATTAGGGATAATAGAGAACTATCTTTCATCTACAGGTATCAGGAGTCCATGCAGGGACCGGCATACTTACAGACAGTGGTAGGAACCACACAGGGACCGGCGTCAGGAGTCTGCATAGGGACCGGCATCATTACAGACAGTGGAGCCATCAGGAGTCCGCACAGGGACCGGCATCCTTACAGACAGTGGAGCACCAAAGTGGTGAGTTGCTGCATTTCTATGAACAAGAATTGAATGTTTTTTATTCTACTCTTTGTACATACAGAGTAAGGTCCCTATTATACAGAGCAATAATCGGACGAATCAGCTCGATTCAGCCAATTATCTTTCTGTGTAATAGAGACAATGATCAGCAGATGAAACGATCATCGGCTGATTGTTTCTTTTGAACTAACAGTTAATACATTACCTGTCCATGTTCCCGGTGTTCTCCTGCGCTCTGCATGCGTCCCAGCATCGCACGCTGCAGCATTAGAGTGATCTGTCTAAGCTGACAGGCCGCTCAGCCAATCGCTGGCCGTAGCGGTCCCCTCTGGTGATTGGCTGAGCAGCCTGTCAGCTCAGACAGGCCGCTCTGAAGCTGCAGTGCCGGGACACATGCAGAACGCAGGAGAAGACCAGGAATGTGGACACGTAATGTATTAACTGTTTGGGCAAGGGCTGCACAGACATCGCTAACGATGCCCGTACAGCCCTTGCTATACAATTATCGGGCAGTGCAATAGTTTCAGAAAAGGAGTGCTGATCTATATCGGCGCTCATTTACAATATTGATCGGGCCTTCATCAGCCCATGTAATAGTATCCTTATACAGTTGTTATCTAAGCACATTACATGTCATTGCTGCTGCCCTTTACTGTTTTACAGTTGTTTTCTGGGTCTGTGTGATTAATGGCCATTCCTCAGGATAGTTGTTCCTACTGTAAATTTGCTCATCTCTAAAAAGAGCCATGTGCTTCCAGCTCTGTTCTCTGTGCCTCTGAGTGTAGCAGCTCTACAGAACAGCCGATCATCAAGGTTCCTGAGTATCGGCAAACCTCTGACCAGACATTAATGGTCTATTATGAGGATAAGACATCAATCACAAAAGCCCAGAAAACTACTTTAGGCCAAGTTCACACAATGTATTTTTCATTAAACTACGGCTGCCATTGAAGGCTTGCACTAATGGCCGTTGTTTAATGACAGCAGCCGATTACACTACAGCCTATGGAACCACGGCCTTAGTGTATACACACTGTATACATTAAACAGAAAATAGACATGTTTGTTTTGTGCGGTCACTATTCTATGAACAGCTGCCGCACAAAATAGACTGTGCACGCAATGTAAAGTACGACTCCTGGCCGTACTTTACATTGTGTGCTATGGCTAATTGGAGGGCAGGCACACCCTAATGTGCTCGCATTCCATTTAAGATGAAGTGATGTTCACCCGACCAATACTGTAGTATCGGCTGGGTTAACATCTCAGACAGAACGCGTCACAGAGCGGCCGCTGTTTTGCCATGTGTCAACATGGCCTAAAAGTGAATGTAACATTAGATAAAGCAATTTTTTCCTATTACACTGTCAGCGCCAGTGTGGTGATGCCAGGGGCACAGTCCTTTTTCAAAATGCAGCCACATTCCCGATTTGCGCCGTTTTCTTCTTGTGCACCGGCCCAGCTGTATGCACTGGAGGCAGGCAGGCACCCCCAGTGTGATGGTATCCCCTCCTATCGGTGATGCACCCCCCCTTTAAAATCAAGCAAGGCTGCATCACCAAGGATAGAGGATATCATTGCACTGGGGGTGTTGGGTCAGTCTCCAGTGCATACAGCCGGGCCGGGGTACAAGAAGAAAATGTCACCAAGCACGGTAAACGGGCGACGTTTTGAAAAAAGGATTGCGCCACCAGGATCACCATGCCAGCGCCGACAGGGTAATGTTAAGAATAAAAAATTGCAATACTTGCTAATGGTACTTTCATTTTAAAGGGGTTTTCTAGGGAAAATTAAAACCGTGTCCTACTCCCAGTGCAGTAAAACAATAAATGAGCCCATACTTACCCCCCCCCCCCATTCCCCTGCTGCTCCTGCTGTCAGATCTTCTTGCCCTGGCTGTGTTTCCGTTCTATCAGCTTCTGATGACGTCCCGCTCCTTGCTCAGCCAATCACAGAGCTGAACAGGGAACTGGAAAACAGGCAGGCCTGAAAGATCGCACAGCTGAAGCAGCAGGGGAGGCAGGAGGGGTAAGTATGAGCTTGTATATTGTCTTACTGCACTGGAAGGCAGGATGCCCAGTTTTATATTTTCCTGCAAAACCCCATAAAGCTGGTGTTCATAGTGTTTTATGGAAATGTTATGCATTTTTAATTTTTTAAGTGTTTTGCTCAGAAATGTGGTGGTTATTTATTATATGAAAGTCTATTGTTAAAGTGTCACTGTCGTGAATTTTTTTTTTGCAGAAATCAATAGTCCAGGCGATTTTAAGAAACTTTGTAATTGGGTTTATTATCCGAAAAATGCATTTTTATCATGAAAAAGCAGTTTGAAGCTCTCCCCCCTGTCTTCATTGTTCTCCTATGGAGAGAGCTAAAGAAAAGACCAAAACAGGACAACAAAGAGTTAATCTACAAATCCCTCACTCATTATCTGTTCTGACCATCACCAGTGACCTGTCTGAGCTCAGATTACAGCTGTCACCCAGCTCCCTGCCTGTAATCCTCTGTTATCTGCTTTCTGCTGGCGGCTAACTCCCTCCTTCCTCCTCCCCCCTCCCCTCTCCCTAGAACAGACAGGGGACGTCTCCTGCAACAAGTCACAATTTTCAGATTTTTTGGAGTGGATGAAAAAGAGGAAGGAGGGGGGGACCTGGGAAAAGGCTTTTTACATGCAGATAATGGCAGATTTGGCTAATAAACCCAATTACAAAGTTTCTTAAAATCGTCTGGACTATTGATTTCTGCAAAAAAAAAAAATACGACAGTGACTCTTTAAATTTTAAATTAAATATGAAAAAAAAAATGTTTTTCCGTTGGTGGCAATGCTTTTTTTCTTGCTGTTATAGAGTCAGTACTATTGTATTTAAAGTGAGTCTGCCAGCTGCAATTCACATTACAAACTGCTGACACTACAGCAAGGATACTGACCTCTCATATGTCTGCCTGTGCTTCCATAACATAGAAAATACTTTTATTCTTCTGTAAAATGTGTCCAAGCTCCTTAACTGCTACAAGCTGAAATATCTCCTTGCTCCCTCTCCCATCTCTGACCCTGCTTAGGGCTCAGCTTCCAGCTGACTGTCAAACAAGCAGTGATAGAAATGGGAGAGGGAGCGAGGAGACGTTTTAGTTTGCAGCATATCAGGGACCTGGGAACGCCTCTTTGACACTTTGCAATAGAGAATAAAGCATTTTTCTACATTATAGAAAAACGGATGGTTATATGAAAGGTTCCATGTGCCTCCATGACTAACAGCTATCTAACAGTCAGCAGTATGGGATATGATATGCAGCTGACAGATAGACTACACCATTCTCAAAGGAGTCCATTTACTATGCTGCATTTTAGGGTACAAACACACATACCAGATCCGCAGCAGATTGCTCACTGCGAATTCGCAGCTAAATCCACTGCGGATCCTTTGCCTGTTGGTTTCTATGAGAAGATATACTCGCAGCGGGATTGACATCCCGCACTGATTGGCCGAGCAGGACGTCCAGACGCCGGGAGCCCCCGAAGCAAGCTGGATCCTGGAGCAGGTAGAGTATGCTCCTGCAGCGGGGAGTTAACAGGGCTGTCACTTTCACACTCACAGCGGGATGTCAATCCCGCTGCGAGTATGTCTTCTCATAGAAGCTAACAGGTAAGGAATCCACAGCAGATTTCGCTGCAAATTCGCTGCGGATCCGGTATGTGTGTTTGTGCCCTAAAATGCAGCATAGTAAATGGACTCCTTTGAGAATGGAGTAGTCTACCCTTCTTGGCTTCCCGGCCCGCTCCAACCCTGAAGTGGCCAGGATGCCAAAAACAGCTGGAGCAGGTGAGTAACACAATTTTTGTATCTGCCACTGACTTTAATAGGAGTTGCGTAGGGATGAGCGAACCGGCTGAGGTTCGGGTTCGTATGAACCTGAACTATCGGCTTCTGATTCCCGCTGTCTGCCCGCTCTATGGTTCGCTCATCCCTAGAGTTGTGCAAATGCCATAGCCCAATGAGCTACTCCTCTAGTTATGTACACAGTCTGGCTCAGGGGGCTCTGCCATTTGTACAACTCCCATTAAAGTTAACTGCAGTAATGGGATCCGCAGAACTCATCTGCCTTAGCTGTTTTCGGCCTCCCAGCCACTTCCAGCAGACACAGGAAGATAAGAAACCAAGATGGGAATAATATAAGGGCAGCTTCACACTGGACAATCACAGCAGAAACCTTGCACAAGTTTTGCAGCGAGATCCGTTACGATCCAAGGTCCTGTCAGTTCCTATGTGTATACATACTTGCAGTGGATCTTTCCGACCACTGCTAGTATGTAAATCACCCGCCCCCTTAACCCACACACTGCTGCTGCATACATTACCTGTCCTTGCTCTTGCTTGCTGCATGGACTCCCGGCTCCCTGCTCTCCCTCTCAGCCAACCAGTGCGTTGCTCAGCCGCAGCCAGTCATTGTGGCAGGAAGTCGGGAGCCCGTGCAGCAAGCAAGAACAAGGATGGGTAATGTATGCGCTGGTAGCGTGTGGGTTAAAGGGGCGGGTGATTTACATACTCACAGCAGTCTGAAAGATCCACTGCAAGAATATATTCACATAGGAACTGCCAGGACCTTGGATCGTAACGGATCTCGCTGCGAGATTTCTGCTGCGATCCGTCCTGTGTGAAGCTGCCCTCAAACAAATTGTAATACCTTTCCATTACTTTATTAGGGTATTCTTATACTGGGTATAAGAAGATGAGTATTATTTTTTCTAGATTATGTGGCTTGCTAGTAGCATTACACTGTTTATAAAGCTCTGCTAATGATCCCTTTAGTTATTGCTGATAATGTTTGTGCTTTTCACTACACACAGTCAGCAATGTATTTCTGGTCTGCCTTGTATGATGCACTTCATAGTATTTGTATATGGTCACTGTATGATTCTTTTTGCATGAAACTAATACTGGGGGAATTTACCATTTGCAGTATAAAGCTATGTTCAGACTGCGCAAGAGACCGGCTGTTCCGTGACCCGGACGGGTCACGGAACGTCCGGTCTCAGAAAAGATCATCCCAGCCGATACTGTAGATGATCTTTAGTGCCGCTTAGTTCTGCTGCGGGCGCATCCAGGCGCACCCGCATCATAACTCCCCACAACCACTCGCTCCATAATGTGCACTGACAGGGTTTTCTATTTACTGAATACGTTTCTATGGTGCCGCTAGGGATCCCGGCCGGAGTGTATACCATGTGTATACAGTACGGCCGGGATCCCTTCAGCCTGCATCAGCCATTGAAACAACGGTCGTGATTTCCACTGAACTTACATAGTATGAACATAGCCTAAATCTGTACAGGTGTCTGCATAGTGTATTTTTATATTGTGCGCCTGTTTTATAACATTCCCCATATTCAGGCATGATATGTACGTCTGCTCCATTCTATTTGTGCCCTGTCTGATGAGGGATAGCCTATCATTCAGGTGCATGTGGAAAGTGGCATCAAGTGTAACAAAAATTGCACCAAAATGACCCCCGAAAAGTAAAGGGGGTAAATGTCTAGATAGATTTGTGATGACTACTGTTTAATGGGGCTTATAACAAGGTACATAAGTAGCAAACATCAACCATTAGGCCCCTTTCACTTATCCATAGGTGTTTGTTACACTATAATGTATCAAATGAATAGCCAAGCAAGGGTATGTGCACTCTGAGAAATCCGGGCAGATCACCCGCCGCAGATTCCACAGCTCGCCCCCACTTGCGGCCGTGCGCATCTCCGCCTGTCCTGTAGACTCCACTCTATATTCTGCCATCCACTCGAAGAATGAGCGGGTTCATTCTTTGGGTGGATGGTGGAATCTGCCTGACCATAGAATGGAGTCTATGGCACAGGCGGAGATGCGCCCAGACGCGAGTGAAAGCGAGCTGCGGAAACTGTGGCGGGTGATCCCCCCGGATTCCTCAGTGTGCACATGCCCTTACGTTTTGTTACATCATTTATATTGTTATTTCTGGGTGTCAGGATACAGTAAGATATGGTGGTCATAATTTATTATAATTTTTTGGACAGAATAGATCAGAACAAAATGGCATGGAATAAATTTTCAGTCATTCTTGTGAAAGTGACGGCTTTAGGAAAAACTATTAATGACCTACCCACAGGATAGATTAGCAATAGTTAATAAACAGGGTGCTGACATCCAGTACCACAGAGGATCAGCTGTTTGGTGCCCAGAGTATGCAGAGAATAGAGCCAGATGCAGGTGGTGACTCTTCCTGTGTAGCGGTGTCACCGGGGAAATTCAGCCTCAGCTCCTAAAGAAGATGGAGCTACAGTACCCCAGAGCCACCGCTACACAAGGCAGAGGGCCAACTAATTCTGGACTGATTCCAGGTGTATTACAGTCAGGGAACAGCTCTCTACTGATAGACTATTCTGTGGAGACTACAAGTATTTGTCTTCTGGAAAATCTTTCTAATGTTATCTGAGTAGAAAAGATACAACTTAAGCTACAGTATTTCCAGCAGGAGAGGTTTTATTATGGGGAATTTTTGGATTCTTCCCACAAACATCAAAATCCCATAATTCCATGTCCTTTTAAAAACACTGTGGTCCTTGTTTAATTGGTATACGTTAGGTACATATTTAGCACGTGCTATGTGTTTCTTTTTTGTTAATCTATATGCGTATACTAAGTCATCATAGTCAGGGCACCCTATGAGATTTTATACTTATGATTAAACGTTTTACTCTTAGTTTAGACTGTCTATTTAAAAAAAAAAAAAACTTAAAAATGGGAGGTTCATACTGTTTTAATGCATAAGAGAGGGGTAGAGGAAGATATTGCAGGATGGCAGCATATGGGAAGTTGACTGTTTGCATTTTACAAAAAGAAACAAGCAGAAAAATGTTAAATTGTCAAATTTTTGGAGAGGGTCAGGCAGGCTGAAGGGGAGGAGGAGGCCTGTGAACACAATAACTCCACAGAGTTTTTGTGTTCAAAATGAGTAAACCAGTCCTTTTCTTATATGCTGCCATTCTTCAGTACTAAGTTTTTAGGAGTATAAATGTGTGTATGAGTAATAGAAAAGGTGTATGAAAGGGTTCTCAGAAAGTGCTTGTGATTTAACCACATTTTCATGTATTGTAGAGCGTTATAGTGAGAAGGTGTGCAATGTAAATTAGAGTATTAAATAAAAAATTGCATTTAATATAATTATTCTATGAGGAGTATTAAAAAAATGTATGTATGACTAATAGAAAACATGTATGACAGGTAATACATCGGACATAATTTTACTCTTAGTTCAGGGTGTCTATTTTGTCAAAAACCTTACAAGTGGGAGGTTCATACTGTTTTAATGCATAAGAGAGGGGTAGAGGAAGACATTGCAGGATGGCAGTATTGGGAAGTTGACTGTTTGCATTTTACAAAAAGAAACAAGCCGAAAAATGTTAAATTGTCAAGTTTTTTGGAGAGGGTCAGGCAGGCTGAAGGGGAGGAGGAGGCCTGTGAACACAATAACTCCACAGAGTTTTTGTGTTCAAAATGAGTAAACCAGTCCTTTTCTTATATGCTGCCATTCTTCAGTACTAAGTTTTTAGGAGTATAAATGTGTGTATGAGTAATAGAAAAGGTGTATGAGAGGGTTTTCAGAAAGTGCTTGTGATTTAACCACATTTTCATTTATTGTAGAGGGTTATAGTGAGAAGGTGTGCAATGTAGAGTATTAAATAAAAAATTGCATTTAATATATTTATTGTACGAGGAGTATTAAAAAATGTATGTATGACTGATAGTAAAAATGTATGATAGGTAATATGTCGGTCATAATTTTACTCTTAGTTCAGGGTGTCAACTTTTTTAAAAACTATACAAGTGGGAGGTTCATACTAATTTAATGCATAAGAGAGGGGTAGAGGAAGGTATTGCAGGATGGCAGTATTGGGAAGTTGACTGTTTGCATTTTACAAAAAGAAACAAGCAGAAAAATGTTAAATTGTCAAATTTTTGGAGAGGGTCAGGCAGGCTGAAGGGGAGGAGGAGGCCTGTGAACACAATAACTCCACAGAGTTATTGTGTTCAAAATGAGTAAACCAGTCCTTTTCTTATATGCTGCCATCCTTCAGTACTGTTTTTAAGAGTATAAATGTATGTATGCGTAATAGAAAAGGTGTCTGAAAGGGTTTTCAGAAAGTCCTTGTGATTTAACCCCATTTTCATGTATTGTAGAGGGTTATAGTGTGAAAGTGTGCAACATAAAGTAGAGTATTAAATAAAAAATTGCATTTAATATAATTATTCTATGAGGAGTATTAAAAAAATGTATGTATGACTAATAGAAAAAATGTATGACAGGTAATATGTCGGTCATAATTTTACTCTTAGTTCAGGGTGTCAACTTTTTTAAAAACCATACAAGTGGGAGGTTCATACTAATTTAATGCATAAGAGAGGGGTAGAGGAAGATATTGCAGGATGGCAGTATTGGGAAGTTGACTGTTTGCATTTTACAAAAAGAAACAAGCCGAAAAATGTTAAATTGTCAAGTTTTTTGGAGAGGGTCAGGCAGGCTGAAGGGGAGGAGGAGGCCTGTGAACACAATAACTCCACAGAGTTTTTGTGTTCAAAATGAGTAAACCAGTCCTTTTCTTATATGCTGCCATTCTTCAGTACTAAGTTTTTATGAGTATAAATGTGTGTATGAGTAATAGAAAAGGTGTATGAAAGGGTTCTCAGAAAGTTCTTGTGATTTAACCACATTTGCATGTATTGTAGAGGGTTATAGTGAGAAGGTGTGCAATGTAGAGTATTAAATAAAAAATTGCATTTAATATATTTATTCTACAAGGAGTATTAAAAAATGTATGTATGACTGATAGTAAAAATGTATGACAGGTAATATGTCGGTCATAATATTATTCTTAGTTCAGAGTGTCTATTTTTTTCAAAAACCATACAAGTGGGAGGTTCATACTATTTTAACCCCTTCAAGACCAAGCCAATTTGCACCTAAAAGACCAGGCTCATTTTTCAAAATCTGACCTGTCTCACTTTATGCGCTTATAGCTCAGTGATGCTTTAACGTATGCTAGCGATTCTGAGATTGTTTTTTCGTCACATATGGCACTTTTTATTAGTGGCAAAATTTGGTCACTACTTTGTGTGTTTTTTGTGAAAAACATCAAAATATCATGAAATATTGAAAAAATTAGCATTTTATGAACTTTGAAATTCTCTGCTTCTAAAAAAAGAAAGTTGTATTACATAAATTAGTTACTAAGTCACATTACCAATATGTCCTCTTTATTCTGGCTTCATTTCATAAACATATTTTACTTTTTAAGGGTGTTACGGGGGTTAGAAATGTATCAGCAAATTACCACATTTTCGTGAAAGTTTCCAAAACTGATTTTTTTAGGGACCAGTTCTTATTTTAAGTTGATTTAGGAGGTTTGTATACTGGAAACCCCCATAAGTGACCCCATTTTGGAAACTAGACACCTTAATGAATTAATCTAGGGGCATAATGAGCATTTTAACCCTACAGGGGCTGGAGGAAAGTATTCACCATTAGGCCGTAAAAAAATGAAAAATTAAAATTTTCCAATAATATATACATTTAGATTAAAGTTTCTCATTTTCAAAAGGAACATGAGAGAAAAAGCACCCCAAAATTTGTAACACATGTTCTCTTGAGTACTACGGTACCCCATATGTGGGCGTAAACCACTGCATGGGCACACAGCAGGGCTCAGAAGGGAAGGAGCGCAAATTAGCTTTTCCATTGCAGATTTTGCTGAAGAAGTTTCCGAGCGCCAGGTGCATTTGCAGAGCCCCTGTAGTGTCAGCAGAGAGAAAAAAAACCCATAAGTCACCCCATTTTGGAAAGTACACCCCTCAAAGAATTCATCTTGGGGTAGGATGAGCAATTTGACCCCACAGGTGTTAGAGGAAAGTATTCAAAATTAGACAGTAAAAATGAAAAACTCAAATTTTTTCCAATAATATGTTCCTTTAGTTTGAAATTTTTCAATTTCACGAGGAACAAGAGAAAAAAAGTACCCCAAAATTTGTAACGCAGGTTCTCCTGAGTAAAAAGGTACCTCATATGTCGGTATAAACCACTGTATGGGCACACATCAGGGCTCAGAAGGGAAGGAGCGCCAGTTAGCTTTTTCAATGCAGATTTTGCTGAAGAAGTTTCTGAGCGCCAGGTGGGTTTGCAGTGCCCCTGTAGTGCCAGCGGAGTAAAATCTCGCCATAAGTCACCCCATTTTGGAAAGTGCACCCCTCAAAGAATTCATCTTGGTGTGTGGTGAGCATTTTGACCCCACAGGTATTAGAGGAAAGTATTCAAAAGTAGACAGTAAAAATGAAAAACTCGAATTTTTCCAATAATATGTTCCTTTAGTTTGAAATTTCTCAATTTCACGAGGAACAGGAGAAAAAATGTACCCCAAAATCTGTAACGCAGGTTCTCCTGAGTACAACGGTACCCCATATGTGGGCATAAACCACTGTATGGGCACACAGCCGGGCTCAGAAGGGAAGGAGCGCCAATTAGCATTTTCTCTGCAGATTTTTCTGAAGAAGTTTCTGAGCACCAGGTGCGTTTGCAGTGCCCCTGTAATGTCTACAGAATAGAATCCCCCCAAAAGTCACCCCATTTCGGAAAGTACACCCCTCAAAGAATTCATCTTGGGGTAGGATGAGCATTTTGGCCCCACAGGTATTAGAGGAAAGTATTCAAAATTGGCCAGTAAAAATGAAAAACTTGAATTTTTCCAATAATATGTTGGTTTAGTTTGAAATTTCTAAATTTCACAAGGAACAGGAGAAAAAATGTACCCCAAAATCTGTAACGCAGGTTCTCCTGAGTACAACGGTACCCCATATGTGGGCATAAACCACTGTATGGGCACACAGCAGGGCTCAGAAGGGAAGGAGCGCCAATTTGCTGGAGCAAAACCGCAGCTAGTAACAGTTATTAGAATAGCGCAGTTACTAAAATACAATAAAAAAATTAGATTACAGGTAATGTGGGGTGGTTACGGACAGTCTGGGGTGGTTCCGGATAATCTAGAGGTGGTTACGGGCAGTTTGAGGTGGTTACGGGCAGTCTGGGGTGGTTACGGGCAGTCTGGGGTGGTTACGGGCAGTCTGAGGTGGTTACGGGTAATCTGGGGTGGTTACGGATAATCTGGGGTGGATACGGTCAACATGGGGTGGTCACAGGCAACCTGCTGTGGTTACGGCAACCTGGAGTGGTTAGAGGCAACCTGGGGTGGTTAGAGGCAACCTGGGGTGGTTATGGGCAACGTGGGGTGAATACGGACAACCTGCTGTGGTTACAGACAATCTGGTATGGTTACAGGCAACCTGCTGTGGTTACGGACAATCTGGGGTGGTTGCGGACAATCTGGGGTGGTTACGGACAATCTGGGGTGGTTACGGACAATCTGGGGTGGTTCGGGCAATCTGGGGTGGTTATGGACAATCTGGGGTGGTTATGGACAATCTGGGGTGGTTACGGACAATCTGGGGTGGTTACAGGCAACCTGCTGTGGTTATGGATAAACTGAAGTGCTAATAGGTAATCTGAGGTGGGTACCTGTAATCTGGCGTGGTTACGGGCAATCTGGAGGGGGTCACTGGCAATTTGGGGTGGTTAGAGGCAAGGTGCAGTGTTCAGAGGCAAGGTGCGGTGGTCAGATGCAAGGTGCGGTGGTCATAGGCGACGTGCGGTGGTCATAGGCGACATGCGGTGGGCAGAGGCAAGGTGCGGTGGTCATAGGCGACGTGCGGTGGTCATAGGCGACGTGCGGTGGTCAGAGGCGACGTGCGGTGGTCAGAGGTGACGTGCGGTGGTCAGAGGTAAGGTGCGGTGGTCAGAGGCAACCTGCGGTGGTTGCGTGCAATCTGGGGGGTTACATGTAATCTGGCATGATTACGGGCAATCTGGGGTGGTTATGCCCAACCTGCGGTGGTTACGGGCAACCTGGAGGGGTTACAGACAATCTAGAATTGTTACGGATAGAGTGAAGTGCTTATAGCTAATCTGGGGTGGTTACATGTAATTTGGGGTGGTTACAGGCAATCTGGGGTGATTACGGACAATCTGGAGGGGGTCACTGGCAATGTGTGGTGGTTACGGGCAACGTGCGGTGGTTACGGGCAACGTGCGGTGGTTATGGGCAACGTGCGGTGGTTAAGGGTAATCTGGGGGGTTACGTGCAATCTGACGTGATTACGGACAACCTGGGGTGGTTATGGGCAACGTGCGGTGGTTACGGGCAACGTGCGGTGGTTACGGGCAACCTGCGGTGGTTACGGGTAATCTGGGGGGGGGGTTAGGGGTAATTTGGGAGTAAACTGCAATTATTACTAGAATAAAAAGTGTGTGTTTTATTTTTTTGTATGTTTGTCACTTTTTGTACTTTATACATTCATTTTCACTGTATTACTATGATTACTGTGATATTTTCTATCACAGTAATCATAGTTCAGTGACAGAGACCAAATTGGTCTCTGTCACTTTAAATTTTCAGAGCTTGGCTGGTTGTGGAGCGCATGCGCACTTCATAACCAGCCAGGACACGGAAGAGGAAGGAGCTCCAGGAGCAGGTGAGTATATGGGGAAGGGGGGGGGTGACTGGGGGACGGGGGTGACAGGGGGGGTGAGGGGCGACTTGGGGGGTGGGGGGGACATCACTTTTTATCCCCTGTCACCAATCATTCATGGTGACAGGGGATAAAAATTGCCGGCGGCACATGGCACAAGCGATCAGCGGTATATAGTGGCGGAGAGCATGGGGCTTTCATTCATTTTTCTTTTTTGATCACTGTGAACAGACATTAGTCTGTTCACAGTGATCGCGGTGGCCATCTTGGATCCAACGGCCGCCGCGGGAGGGGGGGTTAGTGACTGGGGCACTAGGGGCTGATCTGGGGTCTGATTTTTACTTATTTCATCTCCCCCCACCGTGGATTCACGGTGGGGGGAGATGAAATACAGCGGCGGCACCGGCCCATTAGTGACCGCCGTTTCGGCGGTCACTAAGGGGTTAATGGGGGTCAGCTGCGGAATCGCAGCTGATCCTCATTATCTCCGGTGCTGTACACAGATGAGAGCGGGATCGCTGTCCCTGCAGCGATCCCGTTCTCATCACAAAGCCCCCTCAAGTCAGGAACGTATATGTACATTCCTAATGCACGGGGCATGTGCAATAGGAACGTATATATACAGATGGCTGACGTGAAGGGGTTAATGCAGAAGAGAGGGGTAGAGGAAGGTATTGCAGGATGGCAGCATATGGGAAGTTGACTGTTTGCATTTTACAAAAAGAAACAAGCAGAAAAATGTTAAATTGTCAAATTTTTGGAGAGGGTCAGGCAGGCTGAAGGGGAGGAGGAGGCCTGTGAACACAATAACTCCACAGAGTTATTGTGTTTAAAATAAGTAAACCAGTCCTTTTCTTATATGCTGCCATTCTTCAGTACTAAGTTTTTAGGAGTATAAATGTGTGTATGAGTAATAGAAAAGGTGTATGAGAGGGTTCTCAGAAAGTGCTTGTGATTTAACCACATTTGCATATATTGTAAAGGGTTATAGTGAGAAGGTGTGCAATGTAGATTATTAAATAAAAAATTGCGTTTAATATATATATTCTACGAGGAGTATTAAAAATGTATGTATGACTGATAGTAAAAATGTATGACAGGTAATATGTCGGTCATAATTTTACTCTTAGTTCAGGGTGTCTATTTTTTCAAAAACCTTACAAGTGGGAGGTTCATACTATTTTAATGCATAAGAGAGGGGTAGAGGAAGGTATTGCAGGATGGTAGTATATGGGAAGTTGACTGTTTGCATTTTACAAAAAGAAACAAGCAGAAAAATTTTAAATTGTCAATTTTTTGGAGAGGGTCAGGCAGGCTGAAGGGGAGGAGGAGGCCTGTGAACACAAAAATTTCACAGAGTTATTGTGTTCAAAATGAGTAAACCAGTCCTTTTTTTATATGCTGCCATCCTTCAGTACTATGTTTTTAGGAGTATAAATGTGTGTATGAGTAATAGAAAAGGAGTATGAAAGGGTTTTCAAAAAGTGCTTGTGATTTAACCACATTTGCATGTATTGTAGAGGGTTATAGTGTGAAAGTGTGCAATGTAAAGTAGAGTATTAACCCCTTAAGGACAGAGCCTGAAATGGCCTTAATGACAGAGACAAATTTTATGAATATGACCAGTGTCACTTTATTCATTAATAACTTCGGGATGCTTTTACCTATTCGGCTGATTCTGAGATTGTTTTCTCATGACATATTGTACTTTACATTTCTGGTAAATTGGAGTCGATACTCATAACGAATCTTTATGAAAAAAACCCAAATAATGTGAAAAAATTTGAAAAACTGCATTTTTCCAACTTTGAAACTTTTTTGCGTATACAGAAATGGGTTATACCACATAAATTATATATTAAATAGCATTAGCAACATGTCTCCTTTATGTTGGCGGCATTTATTAAACGATATTTCATTTTTTTTAGACAATAGGAAGCTTAAAACATTAGCAGCAAATTTCCAAATTTTCAGTAAAATTTCAAAATCAGATATTTTTAGGGACCTGTTCAGGTTTAAAGTGTATTTGAGGGGCCTGTATGTTAGAAAGCCCCAAAAAGCACCCCATTTCAGAAACTGCACCCCCCACACTCTGCAAAAGCACATCCAGAAAGTGTTTTAACCCTTTAGGGGAGTCACAGAAATAAAAGCTAAGTGTGTAAGAAATTTGAAAATTTTAATTTTCTGTGCAGAGATTTTATTGTAATCCAATATTTTTCATAATTATAAACCTATTACCAGAGAAATGCACCACAATAATTATTGCCCCGTTTCTGCAGTTTATAGAAATACCCCATATGTGGCCCTATTGCGCTATTTGACGCAACCACAAGCCTCAGATACAAAGGAGCGCCTAGTGAATTTCAACACCTCCGTTATATTTGGTCATTTCTGACTGTACCACTTCAGGTTGGCAGAGGCTCTGGGGTGCCAAAACCTAAAAAACACCCCTAAAGGGACACCATTTAGAAAACTACACCCCTCAAGGAATGTAACAAGGGGTGCGGTGAGCATTTGGACCCCACAGGTGCTTCACAGATTTTCCGAATAATATGGCGTGAAAAAAGAAAAATAAATTTTTTACACTAAAACGTTGTTCTAGCCTTCAATTTTTCATTTTCTTAAAGGGATAAGAGGAAAAAAAAGACACAAAATGTGTAGCGCAGTTTCTCCCGAGTACGGAAATACCCCACATGTGGCGATAAAGTGCCAAGCGGGCGCAGGACGAGCCTCCAAAGGGAAGGAGCGCCAATTGGCTTTTGCAAGCTGAATTTCACTGGAAAGGATTTCAAGGGCCATGTCGCATTTCCAGAGCCCTTGTGCTGCCAAGACACTGGAAACCCCCCAAAAGTGACCCCATTCTGGAAACTACACCCCTCAAGGAATCTAACAAGGGGTTCAGTGAGCATATGGACCCCACTGGTGACGGGCACAAATGTGGAACAATGTGACGTAAAAGTAAAAAATTTCATTTTTTCACTTTCATGGCACAAATGTGCCCGTCATCAAGGGGTCCATATCCTCACTGCACCCCTTGTTAGATTCCTTGAGGGGTGCAGTTTCCAGAATGGGGTCACTTGTGGGGGGTTTCCAGTGTTTTGGCAGCACGAGGGCTCTGTAAATACAACATGGCGTTCATCATCCATTCTAGCCAAATCCAACCTCCAAAATCCAAATGGCGCTCTTTCCCTTCGGAGGCTTGCCCTGCGCCCACATGGCGCTTTATGTCCACATGTGGGGTATTTACAGACTCGGGGGAAATTGCTCTACACATATTGTGTGTTTTTTTTCTCTTTTAACCCCTTGTGAAAATGATAAATTCAAGGCTAAACCAACATTATAGTGTAAAAAATGTAATATTTCATTTTCACGCCACATTGTTCCACATTTGTGCCCATCACCAGTGGGGTCCATATGCTCACTACACCCCTTGTTACATTCCTTGAGGGGTGTAGTTTCCATAATGGGGTCACTTGTGGGGGGTTTCAACTGTCTTGGCAACACAGAGGCCTTTTGAATGCAACATGGCCCCTCGAAATCCATTCCATCCAAATCCAGCCTTCAAAAACCAAATGGCGCTCCTTCCCTTCAGAGGCTTACCCTGCACCCGCATGGCGCTGTATGTCCACATGTGGGGTATTTCCGTACTCAGGGGAAATTGCTCTACACATTTTTTTTTTTTTTTATCTTTTAGCCCCTTGTGAAAATGAAAAAATCATGACAAGATTAATGATTTAGAGTAAAAATTTTACAAAAATTACACTAAATGTTGGTCTAGCCTTGATTTTTTCCATTTCCACAAGGGGTTAAAAAAGAAAATGAACACAAAACGTGTAGGGTAGTTTCCCCTGAGTACGAAAATACCCCACATGTGGGCATAATGTGCCATATGGGCACAGGGCAAGCCACCAAAAGGACAGAGCGCCATTTAGAGGCTGGAATGGAGGATGGAGGCCATGTCGCAATTACAAAGCTCCTGTGCTGCCAGGTCAGTAGAAACCCCCAACAAGTGACCCCATTCTGGAAACTACACCCCATAAGGAATCTAACAAGGGGTGCAGTGAGGATATGGACCCCACTGGTGACAGTCACTTACGTAGAACATGTGCCGAGAAAATAAAAAATACCATTTTTTTCATTTTCACGTCCCAAATGTGGCCGTCACCAGGGGGCCATATCCCCGCTGCCCCCCTTGTTAGATTCCTTATGGGGTGTAGTTTCCAGAATGGGGTCACTTGTGGGGGGTTTCTACTGTCCTGGCCGCACAGAGGCTTTGTAATTGCATCATGGCATCCTCTAATGGGAATGGCGGCCATACCTATTTAGCTGGGGAAAAGGGACAATTCTAATTTATTTGGGGGTATTAGGCCAATTATAAGTTTATAAGGTTGAAAATGACAGGTGTCCATCAACTTCAACCTGTGTTGACCCAGAGGAAGGCAAAAAACCCTCGTAAGGCAGACGACAGTAGCCTCATCACAGGGGTAAAATTCCTTCCCGACTCCATAATGGCGATCAGAATAATTCCTGGATCAACGTGACCCCTGAAATAGGAATAAGGGACAGAATTTAGATAATGTAGAACCCCGATGATGTGTGGTGCGCCTTGAAGCAATCCAGTATGCAGAGGCCGGGGGGATAAGGACAGGTGTCACACTGGAAAATGGCGTCCTTCCTGATCCCCCTGTTACGCCACACTCTGCACTTCTTCTGGGGTCTCCCTTTCTCCAGTGTGGGGGACGTCACCTGGAAAATGTTGCCCGGGGGCGATCCGGGGTCCTTCATATCCAGAAGCGCTGGGTCCTCTCCATGGCTGCTAAATATTAGGGCTCTATTACTACTTCTGATATGTTCGGATCATGCCGCAAGCTACAGGGCAGCGAGGGACCGGAAGAGGGGGTGCTGGTATAAAAGTTATCCCCGTACAGGTGGTAACCTTTATCCAGCAGTGGGAAGATCAGTTCCCGGACGATCTTCCCACTTGTTCCGAGGATGGGGGGGAGGGGGCATCTGGGGGCTGGATTCGGGTGTCCCTTCCTACATACACTCTAAGGGTACGTGCACACTGCGGAATCGCGACAGATAACCCTTCGTGCATTCCGCAGTTGGCACCCGCCGGCGGAGTGATGCAGGCGCATGTCTCCACACGTGTCATAGACTCCATTCTATGCACGGGCGGATTCCGCTCTCCGTCCAACGTATTCATTCTTTGGATGGACAACGGAATCCGCCCGTGCATAGAATGGAGTCTATGACACGGGTAGAGACATGCGCCCGCATCAGTCCGCCGGCGGGTGCCAGCTGCGGAATGCACGAAGGGTTATCCTTCGCCATTCCGCAGTGTGCACGTACCCTAAATCTGTAAGAGTACCCAGAGGTACGCTCACTGAGTTTGTAGAATTTCACACCATACCGTCATCTCTTATTGGGACGGTACTGGCGGAAAAGACGTGTCTGGGGGGCATCGTACGCTACGCTACCCCCAGACACGTCACTGGATGATGAGGATGATGAGGATGAATGGAGGAAAGAAGGATCCCCCCATTCATCCTCACTGGCGGTTTCGGTGTCGGAGGCAATAAAAACGTATCCCTCTGACGCCGAAAACACCCTGGGTGCCATCTTTATACGGGGACTAGTATATGGGGTATGTAGTGGTGTAGTGTCAAACTTTATTCAATGTAGTGTGGTGTAGTTTTTACTTTTTTTTTTTTTTTACAGTAAGTATAAAAAAAAAACCTACACCAACAAAGGAGTTGCTGATAAATGCCGCACTTATGCGCGGCACTTATCAGCAGACCGTGGCAGGAGGATATAGAAAAAAAACACCCTACGCCAGAAAGGAGGAGTTGCTGATTAGCAGCGCACTTTCGTGCGATGCTGATCAACACTCAGCGGCGATAGGGTGTGGAAAATAGAAAAAAAATATTTGGAAAAAAAAAAAAACTTTTTCTACATTCTGAACATCCCTGTAGCTGCTGATAAGTGTATTACACATATCAGCCGCTAGAGGGCAGCAGAGCGCAAAATCCGGAAAATGACGAGGCAGGAGCCGAAAATAGCCGAAAGAAGACGACGGGGACCGCCGGAAAGATCCGAAGACGCGCCGGAAAGACGGAGGACGCCGGGAACCCGGAAGACGCCGATCAGGACCCCGGGACAGGTGAGTAATGTACAAATACCTGCTCTGGACCCCTCAGCTACCTAGCTGAGGGGTCCAGGGCAGGTATTTTTTATTTTGTGGGACTCTGATCGTCGTGCCACCGGCCCGATCGCCGTGAACGGCCGGCCAGCCGTTCACTGCGATCGGGCCGGTGGCACGGTGACCACCATTACTTTTTACAGTAATGGCGGTCGGTGCCGTCCTCGGACAGCACCGACCGCCATTTTTTTCCGGGTCATCGGGTTACCGATGACCCGGAAAGGTTCCGATCGCCGCTATTGGCTGATCTGAATTGATCAGCCTATAGCGGCGATCGTAAGCACGGGGGGTGTTAACCACCCCCCGTGCCGAGAAGCTAAGATGGCCTGCTATGATTTATAGCAGGCCATCTTCCCCGATCGCTGTGTGCGAACACGCAGCGATCGGGGAAACATCGGGCGTAAATTTACGCCCTGATGCGCCAAGTAGCCTAAAACAAACCAACATAAATGAACCACAAGAGAAGGGATATGTTATACCAAGGAAGCACACCAAAAATAATCAAAGATAAAGACAAATTCTATTAAGTATAATGTAGTGGTCATCACATCTGCTTAATATGGAGAAAGTCCTGGGTTCAATCCCCAGTGAAACCATAGGAAGAACATTTTTGAAAGAGGTTACTTTACCATAAAATAAAGCCCAAGATTACAAGCAAGATAAAAATACTGTAAGAAAAATTTCAAGGCCGAAGTCAGCACCGGAGGAACATCCACATGATGCATCTGTGGCTTTCTGATGCACTCTCGTCTTGGCTTTTTGATGGAAGGGTATTACCCCCGCCTTGGGTGTGAGAGGTCCCAGCCGTGCCCCCAAATCTCAGAGCTCTAGTTGTTGATGATCGGTAGTGCTCCTCTCATGGATGGTTCTTCATGGTCTTAATCATAGTGTAGTGACCATCATGTCTGGTTTACATGCAGACAGTCCTGGGCTTAATCCTAAGTGAAACCATAAACTTTAAACTTTATGAAAGGGTTTAAATGTAACAGAACCCGATTGGACCATGTGAACTAGTTTGATTTTCAGGGGTTTCATAGTGTAGTGGTCATCACATCTGCTTTACATGCAGACGGTCCTAGGCTCAATCCCCAGTGAAACCATAGGAAGAATGTTTTTGAAAGAGGTTACTTTAAAGCGTAACTGTCATGTTTTTTTTTATAGCAGAAATCAGTAGTATAAGCGATTTTAAGAAACTCTGTAATAGGTTTCATCAGCCAAAAAAGCCTCCTTCTGTACTCAAGAAGCAATCTCCCAGCCTCCCCCCCTGACTTCTTATCTGTGCATTATCAGGCAAACACGTCTTCATTACAGAGAAGCCAGTGAAGACGGGCTCTGCTCTCTCCATTGTAAGCCTATGAAGGGGGGAGGGGCCGAGGGAGATGAGGGAGCAGGAAGAGGTGACATGAAGGTCAGCTGTTTGTAGACTCTCTGGGTCAGAAACGTCAGTGCTTATCTATGAACTTACTGAGAGAAGATTGCAGGGTGTTGTGCTTTGCAGGACTGCTCCGTGCTCAGTCACTCCTAACAGCCCCCCCCCTCTCCATAGCCACATAATGGACACAGAAATCCTGCTTCATCTGATGTGAGGGGGGAGGCTGGGAGATTGCTTTTTCAGTACAGAAGGAAACTCTTTTGGTTTACAAAACCTATTACAGAGTTTCTTAAAATCGCTTGTACTATTGATATTTAATGTTTTCAGAAAAATGACCCTGAAATTACAGTTACGCTTTAAGGTAAAAATAAGCCCAAGATTACAAGCAAGATGAAAATATTGTAAGAAAAATTTCAAGGCCAAAGTCAGCACCGGAGGAAAATCCACGTGATGCATCTGTGACTTTCTGAAGCACTCTTGTCTTGGCTTGTTGCTCAAAGAGTATGACCCTCGCCTGGGGTGTGAGAGGTCCCAGCCGTGCCCCCAAATCTCAGAGCTCTAGTTGTTGTTGATCGGTAGTGCTCCTCTCATGGATGGTTCTTCATACCTGCGAAATCCTAGCCTAGCGGAAAGGTGCCACCGAATGCAAAGCGCTCAACGCGTCTCTCTCTCTCTCTCTCTTAGGAGTATGCTGTTGCTTTCTGGAAGCAAATACCCAGAGTTAAAATACCTTTCTAACGCCAAACAGCTCTTCGTCTTTTATTGTTATGTAGAATTCCACTCCGAAACTTTTTTTTTGCTTTGATTTCAAACCTCTGTCATTTTTGGTGACAATGTGCCTCTGTAATTGCCAAGCAGGCTGTCCACATGGCAAGAAAGCTTTTGTAAATATTGGGGGAGATTTATCAAACATGGTGTAAAGTGAAACTGGCTCAGTTTCCCCTAGCAACCAATCAGATTCCAGCTTTCATTCCTAACAGACTCTTTGAAAAATGAAAGTTGGAATCTGATTGGTTGCCGGGGGCAACTGAGTCAATTCTACTTTACACCAGTTTGATAAATCTCCCCCATTCATTCGATTTAAAGTTTATTTGTACATTGCAATTTTGCTGTTTCTGTAAAATGTTGCTTTTTATATAACAAACTCAATATAACAATTGTAACGCCTCTCTTGCTGTATTTTTTGTGGTTTTAAAACTGGGATAGATAGGTAAGTATTGTTATATGCTTCCGCAGAAGTTTCTTTTTTTTTTTTACCTCTAACCAGAGTTCCCCTTTAAGTCCAGGCTTATCCAGGCTCAGAAAAACAAGGCTGCTTTCTTTCAGAAACTGCACCACTCTTCTTGTCCTCAGTTTGTTTGTGGTTTTGCATCCCACTTTCATTGGAGTGAAGGGAGCCGAATTGCCATTCCAGACCCCACCTGGGAACAGGTGTGACGCTGTTTTTGCAAGAAAGTAGCTGCGCGTTTTCTTCTCCTGGATAACCCCTTTAACGCCTCTCAAAATGTAACTTTTCCATAGCATTCTCAGTCAACCTCACAGATTCTTTAAAAAATGAAAGGTGGAATCTGATTGGTTGCTAGGGGCAACTAAGACAATTCTACTTTACACCAGTTTGATAAATCTCCCTCATTGTCTTTCCCTTCTCATCTGCATTCTTCCTCGCCCATCTGATTTGTTAGCCCTTCTATCTCATGTGTTGGCTAATAAGTTACACATCTCTCAGTGCCAGTAGCTCATATTCCCCTTCTTTAACCCCTTAGCGACCCATGACGTATCTGATACGTCATGGTGCCGCGGGGGGTGTTCAGAGCGGGGTCCCGCCGGGACCCCGCTCTGAACGGCGCTGATCCCGGCTGACACGTGCAGCCGGGCAGTGCCTCTGTTAGCCGGCGCGGGTCCCGTTGCCGCGCCGGCTAATTAAGCACTTCAATGCAGCTGTCAAACCTGACAGCTGCATTGAAGTGCTTTATGCACACTATCCCTGGTGTCTAGTGGGTCGGATCTCCCCACCGCGATGCGATCGCGGGGGGGAGATCCATTCTTCTGCCCGTGCCGGGCCTCAGCGTCGGAATGACGCTGATCCCGGCTCGGCAATAGATTGCTATGGCCTGCAGCAGGCCATAGCAATCTATAACCAATCTAATCGATCTTTGGCTTCTAGTCCATGTAAAAAAAAAAGTAAAATAGTGTTTTTATTAATAAAAAATCCCCTCCCCTAATAAAAGTCCAAATCACCCCCCTTTTCCCATTTTATAAATATAAATTAATAAATAAACAAATAAATAAACATATTTAGTATCGCCGCACACGTAATCGCCCGAACTATTAATTAATCACATTCCTGATCTCGCACGGTAAACGGCGTCAGCGCAAAAAATTCTAAAGTGCAAAATTGCGCATTTTTGGTCGCATCAAATCCAGAAAAAATTTAATAAAAAGTGATCAAAAAGTCGTATATGCGCAATCAAGGTACCGATAGAAAGAACACATCATGGCTCAAAAAATGACACCTGACACAGCCCCATAGACCAAAGGATAAAAGCGCTATAAGCCTGGGAATGGGAGCGGTTTTAAGGAACGTGTATTTGTTAACAATGTTTTGATTTTTTTTAAAAGCCATCAGATACAATAAAAGTTATACATGTTACATATCGTTGTAATCGTAACGACTTGAGGAACATGCATAACAAGTCAGTTTTACCATAGGGCGAACGGCGTAAATGCAAAACTCCCCGAAATCAAAACAAATTCGTTTTTGTTTTCAATTTGACAGCGCAAATTATTTTTTTCCGGTTTCGCAGCATATTTTATGGAAAAATAATGCCGGTCATTGCAAAGTACAATTGGTTTCGCAAAAAATAAGCGCTCGTATAAGTCTCTCGGTGAAAAAATGCAAGCGCTATGGACTTTTAAACATAAAATGGAAAAAGCAAAAGCGCAAAAACGAAAATTGGCTTTGACCTTAAGGGGTTAATAGCCAAGTCTTTTCTGGGCTTTACCTCTCCCCATTTCCATCTGGAGAGTTTTTCTTGCCTCCCCTCCCACCATTTTTAGTTTAAGATGTGTTTTTTTGTATTATGGTGTCTTGTTTTATTTGTATTTCCATTTCTGGATTACTGTGTTCATCATGCAAGTTACAGTAGCCAGCCATGTAATATTAAAGCAAAGGGACCAGTACAAGCAATAAACAAATATTTTCATGCTACCTGGTCAGTGCCGCCACCGTGCAGATTCTGATGGTGCCATCCCTTTTTTAAAATGCTGCCCCAGTGCACCGATAGCTCCTCCCCTGGGTGACATGCGCCTTATGAATCAAGTCTGGCCCCGGCCGGATGCTGCCCCTTACCCAGGGGAAGCAGGAAAGACAGCGGGAGCTTAGGGAGTTAAATGCATGGCTCAAGTCGTGGTGTAGAGAAGAAGGGTTTTGAGTTTTTAGAGCACTGGGCTGAATTTTCATTGGGGTACAAACTGTTTTCCGCAGATAATTTGCACCTTAATGGAAGGGGGTCCGCTGTGCTGGGGGAGAGAATCCTAGAAGGGGTGGAGAGGTTGTTAAACTAGGGATGTGGAGGGAGGACAATGTAGTTTGTAATACAGTGGCGGATAGGTTAGAGAGGGGACAGGACATTGAGGTGGGAGGAGAAGGGTCCTGTGGGGGGAGGATAAGAGCAGTGGATAGGGAGATCCATATGTTGCAGATGAGCAGTGAGGATGACTGTAGCCACAGCACAGTAATAAATCCTATTTCTTATAATGTAGCGGTTAAACTCGATGGTAATATAAAGTGTATGGTTACTAATGCCAGAAGTCTAGCCAGCAAGATGGGGGAGCTAGAGGCCTTGGTTCTGGAGGAGTCCATTGATGTGGTTGGTGTGACTGAGACATGGCTGGACTCCTCACATGACTGGGCTGTCAATATTCAGGGATTTACGTTGTTCAGAAGGGACCGGGTGGGCAGAAGGGGAGGAGGAGTATGTCTGTATGTCAGAAATTATATTAAAGTGAGTGTAAAATATGCAATAGTGGGCGATGACTGTGATGATGTGGAAGCATTGTCGGTAGAATTTAATTCAATTAAAGAGTGAAAAAATTATTCTTGGTGTAATCTATAGACCCCCCAACATTACTGAGGAGGTAGATGGCCAGTTGAATAGACAAATAGAGCGGGCTGCCCGGGAGGGGACAGTAGTGGTAATGGGGGACCTCAACTACCCAGATATAGATTGGGGTCACGGTTCACCTAAAACCACAAAGGGGAGGGAATTTCTTAACCTCCTGCAGGATAATTTTCTGGGCCAGTTTGTGGAGGAGCCAACTAGAAGTGATGCCTTGTTGGATCTGGTTATTTCTAACAATGCTGAGCTGGTTGGGGATGTCACTGTCCATGAACACCTGGGTAATAGTGACCACAATATAGTGACTTTTAGCTTAAAGTGTAGAAAAGAAAAACATGTTGGGAGGGCAAAAACTCTTAATTTTAAAAGGGCCAATTTTCCTGGGTTAAGGGCTGAACTTCAGGGCATAGACTGGGAGCGGCTGCTGGCACATACTGATGCAGCTAATAAATGGGAAATCTTCAAATCCACATTAAATAACTGTACTGCCAAATATATTCCTATGGGTAACAAGTATAAACGGTTAAAATCCAATCCCACATGGCTTACAGCCGAGGTTAGAGGGGCTATAAATGACAAAAAAGGGGCATTCAAAAAATACAAATCAGAGGGGTCAGCTGTAGCATTTCAACATTACAAAGAAGTCAACAAAACCTGTAAAAATTTAATAAAAGCAGCAAAAATTCACAATGAAAGACAGGTAGCTATAGATAGCAAAAGAAACCCCCAAAAAACCAAGGTCAGAGCATGTAGGACCCCTAAATAATGGCGACGGGGAATTAATAACTGGGGATCAGGAGAAAGCTGAGTTACTTAATGGGTTCTTCAGCTCTGTATATACAAAAGAGGATGGAGCTGTGGTGGGTGGGGCCAGTACTGAGGTGGGTGGGGCCAGTGCTGCTAACACATGCAATGTACTGAACTGGTTTAATATAGATATGGTCCAAGATAAAGGGCCAGGGCCTGATGGATTACACCCCAGAGTTCTTAGGGAACTCAGTTCTGTAATTTCTCTACCCTTGTATGAAATATTTAGTGATTCTTTGCTTACTGGTATTGTGCCGAGGGACTGGCGTAAGGCAAATGTAATGCCGATTTTTAAAAAGGGCTCTCGAACATCCCTAGGTAACTATAGACCCGTAAGCTTAACGTCCATTGTGGGGAAACTATTTGAGGGGCTTATAAGGGACTACATCCAGGTATATGTAGTGGCTAATAGTATTATAAGTGATAACCAGCATGGTTTTACTAAGGATAGAAGCTGCCAAACCAACCTAATATGTTTCTATGAAGAGGTAAGTAGAAGCCTGGATGGCGGCGCAGCTGTGGATATTGTGTACCTGGATTTTGCTAAAGCATTTGACACAGTTCCTCATGGACGTCTGATGGGTAAGTTAAAGTCTATCGGTTTGGAAAGTTTAATGTGTAACTGGATTGAAAACTGGCTTAATAATTGTACCCAGAGAGTGGTGATCAATGATTCCTACTCCGAATGGTCCCCGGTAATAAGTGGTGTACCCCAAGGGTCAGTACTGGGCCCTCTTCTGTTTAACTTGTTTATTAATGATATTGAGAATGGAATTAACAGCAATGTTTCTATCTTTGCAGATGACACCAAGCTTTGTAGTACAGTACAGTCTATGGAGGATGTGCAGATGTTACAGGATGACTTAGACACACTGAGTGTTTGGGCGTCCACTTGGCAAATGAGGTTCAATGTGGATAAATGTAAAGTTATGCACCTGGGTACTAATAAACCACATGCATCATATGTCCTGGGGGGAGTTACTCTGGGAGAGTCACTGATGGAGAAGGATCTTGGTGTATTTGTAGATAATAGACTACAGAACAGCACATAATGTCAGTCAGCTGCTTCTAAGGCCAGCAGGATATTGTCATGCATTAAAACAGGCATGGACTCTCGGGACAGGGATATAATATTACCGCTTTATAAAGCTTTGGTGTGGCCTCATCTGGAGTATGCTGTCCAGTTTTGGAATCCGATTCATAAAAAGGATGTAGAGGGTACAAAGACGGGTAACTAAACTAATAAGGGGAATGGAGCATCTTAGTTATGAGGAGAGATTAAAAGAATTAAATATGTTTAGTCTAGAGAAGAGACGTTTAACGGGAGATATGATTAATTTATTTAAATATATAAATGGCCCCTTCAAGAAATATGGGGAAAAGATGTTCCAGGTAAAACCCCCTCAAAGGACAAGGGGGCACTGCCTCCGCCTGGAGAAAAAAAGGTTCAATCTCCGGAGGCGACAAGCCTTCTTTACAATGAGAACTGTGAATCTGTGGAACAGTCTCCCACAGGATCTGGTCACAGCAAAAACAGTAGAGGGCTTCAAAACCGGCCTAGACAAGTTCTTAGAACAAAATAATATAAATGCATATGTATAGAACTTATCATCCCTCCCCCTTCCCTGTATCCATCCCCTCCTTGGTTGAACTTGATGAACAAGTGTCTTTTTTCAACCGTATTAACTATGTAACTATCTAACTATGTAACACAGAGACTTTCTTTTCTGAAGCAACACTTATTCTCAAGATGCAGTGCTAAACACTAAAGAGAGGACACCCATGCCGTGAACATTTTTAAAAGTGCAGGACAGTATTTTAAAGCAGAGTAACTTATCCGGATAGAGCAAAGCAGCCTAGGGCCTACATACTCTATCTCGCTCGCAGCACAGGTAACATCGGATAATTTCGGACACTTAGCTCAACTCAGGTAACTAGGACTGGGGCTCGTGTCACCCATGTAGGACAGGTAACTCGACACTACGGGGCAAAAGGTGGTATAGCGACAAAGGTCGAAACATGGGCACAAGTATTCTTCTTCTTCTAAAGTTCCAGCAGAGGACAGTACTACATTGGGTTGGGACTCTTAAGACAAACTCCTCTCCATTTCTCTGAACTCTGTACTCTTCTCAGCACATAACCAAGTCAGCACTGCTATCTTACTCTCTACCTCAGCAGCTCTCAGTACAGATCCAGTGAAAACAAGTCTGTATCAGTGACATATTACATTATTCACCTGTATCACAGAAGACCTGTCAGTAAAAAGAAAAGTTTATTTATTCTACTGGGACTCAGTGATCATTGCACCAGCACCTACACACAGGTTACAGCGTCCTTGGGTCATTTTCCCTTTCTGTGGGTGGTGGTACTGACAGTCCGGGTGGGTCACATCTCCACTCCGGACCACCGTGATAAGAGCCCAAGGGACCCATCACAGCCTGGGGAGAAAGTATAGCCAGCCACACGTAAAAAGCAGGTGTGCCTCCATTCCCAGGGCCGATTTTGAGGTCTCTGCCACCTGAGGCAAACCTCAGGCGCCCCCCCCCTGAGTGACGGCCGGCATCGCGGCCACCCCCCCAGCTGCTCACCTGTCCCACGCCGCAGCCGGCCCGCGCTCTCCGCTGTCTCCACATTTCGTCAGGTCCTGCGACGTCACCCTGCAGCTGTCATGGACCTCCAGGCTGTGGTGAGTGAGTGGGGCAATCGGGTCGCGCGGGGCCCCAGGGGGTGTTGGTGGCGGCGTTCTTGCGGTTTGATGTGCCACCCGCACCGCATCAAACCGCAACAACCCCCCAGTGGCCATACGAGACCCGATCGCCCCAGCGTGTCCCCCATCGACCTCGGGCACTCACGACACCCCGGAGGTTGATGACAGCTGCAGGCTGACGTCGCGGGACCTGACGGGATGTGGAGACAGCGGAGAGTGTGAGCGGCCACTGTCATTTTTGTTAAGTGATACTTAACAAAAATGACAGCAGGGGGGACATAATGCCACCCCCTGCCGGACCGCAAAATCTGCCATGGCCAAAATCATGGCAGAAGCGGGCCTGTCCATGCCTGTGTGCTGAGTTAGCACTGACATCACAACAACTTCCCACCTGGCTGAGCTATACTCCACTGACCAACAGGGCGTGGTAGGCAGATTCGCACCCTGGGAGTCCTGGTTGGCAGAAAACACATTCGTTGTTTGTTCAATGTGATAATTCATTAAAGTGCTCCAAAAACATGGCCACTTTCTTTTAGAGACAACATGACTCTTGTCTCCAGTTCAGGTGCGGATTGCAAATAAGCTCCATTCACTTCAATGGAACTGAGCAGCAAAACCCCGCCCAAGCTGGAGACAAGAGTGGGGCTGTCTCTTGTAGTGCCGCATAACCCCTTTAACTCTGTAGTAGACCCCCATCCATGAAAACTAAGCGATCCCTGTGCTTTTATACAAGGTATTTATATGATATTCCATAAGACTTTGGGGTGGTTTTTGGGCCAGTCTCCCTGGTCCACCAGGTAGCAGAGTTACAGAAAGTCACTTTCCATCATTGTGGCACTATGCAGTTAATTGCTGTTGTGTATTTTCCTACTACATTCTTTCTCAACTGTTGCATTGTATGTAGCACTAAAGGTCCTGCGCTGAACATTAAGACCTTGTATGTGCCATGGTACACAGCAGAAAGAAAATTCTTTACTTCTACACCCTGAAGGGCTTGATGTGACAGAGGAACTCTTGGGCCTTCTGAACTGTAAAGGTCCAGTCACAACTCCAAACCCTAGCGTGTAAGCTAGTTTTTTAGTTTGTTTGTTTGGGGGGCAGCAGTTTAGTTCATAGTGAATATAACTTTTTGACTGCTGTTTAACCCGTGTCGAGTGCAAGGGAAGTGTACATGTGATAATGTTTTACTGCATTTGTTTTTCCTGCATACAATTTTTTTGTTGTTGTTGTTGTTCAAAATTTCTTTGCCTGATTTTATTAGGTATAAACATTTTTTACATTTACAAAACAGAAGATATAACAGAAGCAAAACCAAAAACAAAAAAACAGCCACAACACGGCTCACAGATATTTCACCAGGGGATTACATTTCCATCCCAGCCAATAAGAATTCCAGAATGCTTCTCAGAAAGGCTGTCCAGGACCTTGAGAATTCCTTGGACACTTTGCTCCACTGTGAGAGGGGCCTAGAAAAAAAGTCAAGTGCAAAAGATAAGGGTTAAATGTCAGACATGTCAAAGGTTAATTTTACATTGAGAAAATACTGACGAAATGAGCAGCTGGCCAGGGAGTGGATCTTGGTGCCGCGATCTCTCCATGGCTATATCTTCTGAGACCTGCTGGGATCAATAACTTTTGATATGTCTGATGACATGTTAAAAGTTATTTGTAGACAGGTAGACTTTAAGGCCACATGTCAATGTCTTTTATATTACTTTTGGCAATCCTGTTTAGCCCTTACCCAGTCAGTAATATGACAAGTTTGTCATTTCTCACCTGAGAGAAGCCACCTATACAGCTTAGCTCCTGAGCCTGCTCTATATGCAATTACTACAGTGGTGCCGTAAAAGGGATTATCGGCACTCACTATGAAGTAAAAAGCTTGATTGATTTGTCTTTTTTAGTGATCATATAGTGGATCATCTGGTTTTCATTAGGAGATCCGTTGCTGTTAAAAGTTAGAAATGACAGATGTACCATTGGAAAAAAAAATGGATTGTTGGACATTAAAGGGGTTATCCAGCAAAAATATTTTTCTTTCAAATGAACTGGTTTCAGAAAGTTATATAGATTTATAATTTACTTCTATTTAAAAATCTCAAGTCTTCCCATATTTATCATTCGCTGTATGTCCTGCAGGAAGTGTTGTTTTCTTTTCAGTCTGACACAGTGCTCTCTGCTGACATCTCTGGCCGAGACAGGAACTGTCCAGAGCAGGAGAGGTTTGCTATGGGGATTTGCTGCTGCTCTGGACAGTTCCTGTTTCGGACAGAGGTGGCAGCAGAGAGCACTGTGTCGGACGAAAAAGAAAACAACATTTCCTGCAGGACATACAGCGAATGATAAATATGGGAAGACTTGAGATTTTTAAATAGAAGTAAATTATAAATCTATATAACTTTCTGCAGGATAAACAGAAACTGATAAGTATGGGAAAACTTGAGATTGTTAAATAGAAGTAAATTACAAATCTGTATAACTTTATGAAACCAGTTGATTTGAAAGAAAAAGATTTTTGCTGGATAACCCCTTTACATTTTAAATATGGTTAAAGTGTGTTCTGTGTTTTCCCCACTAGGTGTCCCTGCTGTATGTATTGTATGTACTGTACTGAGCATGACTAAAGGAAGCATTTGGGTAACTGCTGTTTGTCACATGTTTGTTTTCCTCCTATCACAGGTGCAGGCCTGTTTTCCCTCTTTTTCTCTCCTATCTCCTTCATCCTCTCTTTTGCAAACACAGCCCCCTCAATTACTAGGAGGTTTGTTTTGCCCCTATAAAAAGGAGGTTAGTTCCTAGTTGGGGGGGGGGGGATTCTCTAGTCAGTTTTCTGTCAGAGAGATCAACCCAAAAGACAGCTCCTGCTGCAGTGAAGTCAGGGCTTGGCTCGGCCAGGACCCTATTGTGAGTCTTTTGTCAGGAGTGTGGGAGAGACAGGGAATCAGCTTAAAGGGAACCAATCACCCAGAAAATCAATGTAAAGACAAGGATATGTGCTGATGGATCACCCAGCACACTTCCCAAATATGCCCCTGTAACCTCTGTGCCCCCCTCAATTAGACAGTAATCTTACTTTGTTCAGGTCACGCGCTGTATGTAAATTTTTGCTAAGTAGTCCTGGTGGGCGTATGTAGTCCTGGTGGGCGTATGTAGTCACGGTCCGGGGGCGTATGTAGTCACGGTCCGGGGCTGTAATCACGCCCAGAGGGGCGTGATTCGGAGGCTTGCGGTCCAGTGACGTCATCCAGCGGCTTGCGTTCCGCGTCGCGGCCGCGCTGACGTGTTCGGGAACCCGCGCATGCGCAGTACGTCAGCGTCGTCTCCCGCCGTACTGCGCATGCGCGGGTTCCCGAACACGTCAGCGCGGCCGCGACGCGGAACGCAAGCAGCCGGATGACGTCACTGGACCGCAAGCCTCCGAATCACGCCCCTCTGGGCGTGATTACAGCCCCGGACCGTGACTACATACGCCCCCGGACCGTGACTAGATACGCCCCCGGACCGTGACTAGATACGCCCCCGGACCGTGACTACATACGCCCACCAGGACTACATACGCCCACCAGGACTACTTAGCAAAAACTTACATACAGCGCGTGACCTGAACAAAGTAAGATTACTGTCTAATTGAGGGGGGCACAGAGGTTACAGGGGCATATTTGGGAAGTGTGCTGGGTGATCTATCAGCACATATGCTTGTCTTTACATTGATTTTCTGGGTGATTGGTTCCCTTTAAGAAAATGTCTCTCACACTGTTTACCACTGCTAGCATGCAGTTCTAGACTCCTCAGGAGGACCACCTCATCCACACCTGCGATACTCTCTACAAGACACAGCGCAGCATATCTAAGCTTGGCACTGACCCCAGTAGGACAAAGCTAAAGTTAGCTTATGTATCCTACTTTAACGCACGGCTATTCTGAGAAAGTCTGGGATGTCTTCTCAGCCCAGTGCAGGGACCTGGGACCTCATACTACCCTAGCAGGATGGGTATCCTGACACTATAGGGCATAAGACAGTCAGATCCATGTTATCTATACGTGAGTAGGAGTATCTTCTTCTTCTGTTCCTCACTATCGCTATACCGGCAGAGTACACAGCTACATTGGGCAGGGCCCTCAAGACGCTCCTCTACTCTCACTTCTACCACTATTACCTCTTGCCTGCACCTGCAGTTACTGAAGCCTCATTGTTGTATTGCACTGAAGATTTTAAGTAAACGGACATTATTTTGGTTAAGCTGCTGGACTCTGTCTATCATTCTACACCTACACATTCTGCTGCCACAACACCGCCAAATGTCCTCTGCTTGTCAGCCATCTGTCTGCTTGTGTGCTTGCAAGCGCACAGATGTGCATGTAAGTGCACAGTGGGCAAGGCAAAATGTGCAGTGAACACATATAATAGCATAGCAGAAGACATGCTGTATGATGGGAAATGTAGTTTCCCAGCCAGCATTATCTCGCATTTAGACAAAGTTTTCTAAAAAGTTCTCACCGAGGAGTGGGCGGAACACCCCTTTAATGTATGTGCAGTACGCTGTACTGTAAAGCCAGTAAACTAATCCAGATGCAGCTTTTTACAGTATGGCTATGTTCACACTAGGTATATTTCAGTCAGTATTGTAGTCCTCATATTGCAACCAAAACCAGGAGTGGATTAAAAACACAGAAAGGATCTGTTCCCACAATGGTGAAATTGAGTGGATGGTCGCCATATAACAGTAAATAACTGCCATTATTTCAATACAACGGCCGTTGTTCTAAAATAACAGCAAATATTTGCCATTTAATGGCGGCCATCCACTCAATTTCAACATTGTGTGAACAGATCCTTTCTGTGTTTTTAATCCACTCCTGGTTTTGGTTGCAATACTGACTGAAATATACTGACTGAAATATACATATACTGACTGAAATATACGTAGTGTGAACGCAGCCTAATACAGTATGCATAGTAAGGGCCAGGGCTGGGGGTCTGGAGTCTTACAGTCTTCATTGCCATCCCCCAGGTAGGTTTAAGACCCTCACACTACGCTATCTAGCTATAGCACTGCCAAATTTCAAAGGCCGCTGCCGCTGCATATATAAGAAGAAGTAAATATCACTCTCAGAGCTTTACAATAAAAAAAGTGACATTAGGATACACCCAATCCACAAACCGCTACTCACATGACAACCTCCAAGGTCTGTTTGAACCCATCCTGGATGGAGAGCAGTGCACAGAATACCGTCTTTCTTGTAGCCCTGGGACTGGCACTGTGTCAGCATATTAAGAGCGGCCTGCAACCAAAACAACCATTTAATGCACCGAGTCATATATAATATGTATGTGATGTGCTGTTCCTGGTATTCTTACTAGAAATGTATGGATCAATGACGAGGGGCATGTGCTTATACTGTCTGACGTTATCTAAATCAGAGCTGTCAGTACCAGTCAGTGTAGGGATACACCTCCTGCTGGTAACAACAAAAAATCCACACTAAAGATTATATGAGTATGCCTGGATGAAGCCGCCATCTTGTGAAAAACATCCGTCAGGCTCCTTGATGTTATGTGCTTACTCAGGCTGCGCTTTTGCTCTTATTTTTTGCACCTTGGTTCTTTAGGGGTTCACCCGTCTTGGGATTTTTATGGAAACATCCTACTAGAGTTACTTCCTTCATGTATAATTGCATGCTTTCTTTACTACTATTTCTGTGGATTTTTAGATGTAAGTGCCATTTTGCATATTATGTGCCTCACTCCTCACACATGTCTAGCCATGTTATGCAAATAGGAATTTGAATCTGCTGTCAGCAGCAGGATGTCTTAAGATTTATTCAATGGAGATCACGCATCCAAAAATGCTTACAACTGATCATCTGCCGGCTTTGCGGCGGTGGTGGTCGCTGGCGAATGCTGCACCATGGCTAGAGTAGGCATGTGTATCAGAGGACCTGCATGTGGTACATGAGGTAATTTGGTTTGATCAAATTAAATACTAACTTCTGATGTTGGTTTTTAATGTAGCTGAGAAGCTTTAGTATCAACCAAGGGTGCGATGTGAAGCCATTTCTGTGTTTTCCAGGCTTGTGCATGTCTTGGGATTCAATTGGTCGAGATCTATTGGAACAATCAGTAAAAGGAGTGGGGAGAGCAGCACTGCCTCACACCCCTCTCCACACTTTGTGTACAATCTCGGTCATGTGACACACAGTTTATAGAGAGAACGCACTAAATGTGAACTTCTCTTGCCTCTTTATTGTGAATGGTCCTACCTGATTAAAACTTTTGATCTGTCTAAATAATTGACAACATCCATTTATCTGTAACAAAAGAAATGGTGACAGATGTTCTGATATTTTATTGCATACCTTGCTGCATCGATAAGAAAGCACTGGGTAATCCTTGTAAGACTCTGACACATTCGCTATGGATCCTAACCGCGTGGAGACATTTATTATAGCAGACTTGCTGCAACTTAGAGGCTTCTGCGAATTTTCTTCTGCAGCTTTTTTTAAAAATGGCAGCAATTCCTGAAAAAAAAAAAGTTATAAAAAATATTTATGTATTGTAGTAAATGTGTCATAATCATAATTCTATAAATTGTCAGGTTTATCCTTCATCTACATACAAGGAGACAAGCAACATACGGCCACAATTCATGATTTTTGCTTCTGTTTTAGAGGTTAATTTTGCAGTAATACAACATGGTGTTCCTGTATATTATAGGACACCTCATGGAGGACCAGCTCTGGGGAACCTGGAGAGTCTCTTACTAGAAACACTATTGCCACAGCCTAGATGTAGAGAAGGTAAATCCTTAGTAGTATAGTATAGTGAGACTCAGAAAAATCCTTTACAAGCAGCTGTACTCTCCACTAGCTGATGAACCTCAATGTCCATTATGAAGTAGACTAATGGTGCGTTTACACAGAGAGATTTATCTGACAGATTTTTGAAGCCAAAGCCAGGAACAGACTATAAACAGGGTGCAGGTCATAAAGGAAAGACTGAGATTCCCTGTCTTTTCAAGTCCATTCCTGACTTTGGCTTCTAAAATTGGTCAGATAAATGTGCCTGTGTAAACGCACCATAAGGGGTCCTGTCTGATGGTAAGTCAACTGTATGGCAGGTTATTGTGATTTACTTGAGAAAAATAAGTGAATCAATTCTGCCATTGTATTCAATTGAGCGATAAATGCATGAAACAGGTGACATATTCACTACAAATTCTAGGCAGATTTAAGTGTAAGGCCTCAATATGCAGTTAAATTCTCTGAATTTAGTCTTCACTTCCACTATAATGAAAGAAGGTATTAAAAGGGTTATCCAGTATCAGAAAATTGTATTTAAAGAGAATGTACTAACACTTTCTCTTTAAAGGGTAACTGTCTTTTCAGGGTCATTTTTCTGAAAACAATAAATATCTATAGTACAAGAGATTTTAATAAACTCTGTAATAGGTTTTATTTGGCAAGAGTTTCCTTCTGTACTGAAAAAGCTGTTTTCCTACCTCCCCCCTCACTTCAGAGCAGGATTTCTGTGTCCATTATGCTCTATGGAGAGGGGAGGGGCTGAGAGGAGTAAGTGAGCACGGAGGAGTCCTGCACAGCACAACACCCTGCAATCTTCTCTCAGCATGTTCCTAGATAAGCACTGACTTTTCTGACCTCTGAATCCAGCGTTCTAGATGCCCAGTCTACAAACAGCTGACCTTTATGTCTCTTCTTCCTACTCACTCATCTCCCTCGGGCCCTCCCCCCTCCATAGGATATAATGGACACAGCAGAACCCGTCTTTACTTTGCTTCTCTGTAATGAAGACAGATTTGCCTGATAATGAACAGATAAGAAGTGAGGGGAAATTGCTTTTTGAGTACAAAAGGAGGCTTTTTTGACTAATAAAACCTCCTATAGAGTTTATTAAAATAGCTTGTACTATTGATTTCTGCAAAAAAAATAATAATAATGACAGTTCCACTTTGTGTTGCACATAAATAGAACGGCGTCGGCGCGTGGAAGCCGGAGCCACGGTCCTTTTTTTGAACCAGGGCCAGTTCCTGCGCACGGCGCTGGTCTATTACCGAGCATTGGCCCCAGTGGGAGGAAACCCCATCCCCTCTGTGACGCGGCTCCATTAGAATCAATCAGCTACCCTAGCCACACACAGCTGGGGGACACCCCACATAGTGATATCTGTCCAGGCACTTGTCGTTTTTTGTATTTGGTTTTATATGCACTTGCGCCATGCTGCTACTTATTATGGGATTGTATTGAGATACTTGTATGTTTTAAGGTTGATTTATACTTTCATTATACATAAGGGGGGTTCCTTACCTTATACTGAATAGGCTGTTTGTTGGCTGTAGGGATTATTTATATTGCATGGGTCCCTCTAGTATGGGATTGTTTTAAATGTTTTTAACTGGGTTAGGGTCTTGCTTATTTTTGTATATTTGTGTCTAGCCTGTGTAGACCAGTGATCGAATAAAATTTAACTTTTATTAATATTAGTTAATATATACAAGTACAAAGAAAGTTAAAAAGTAGGGATATTAGCAGAATATCATTAGTACCAATAAGGCTCAGTATAGTTCACACTTGGATAGGGACAATATAGCAAAAAAATGTTACAGTGATTTTACTGTTATATGAGTCGATCACTAAATAGCGATGAGGTATAATTAATAACCAGTGTAATTTCTGATACCGTCACAAGGTGGCAGTGGTATACTGCTTATTCACGATGTGACAGTTGTGCTTACATTGTATCAGGAAAATTGTCACTGTGATTAGTTTATAGCCAATGTATCACTAGTAACAAATAGGTGTTAGCGTTGTTGCTAGACACCAGTATCAAAAGCTGTATATCAAGACGGGTGTCTAGCCTTATGGGCGCCGGCAGCCCTAACGGCTTAGACCACCAATCAGCCACTATGCAGTCCTTTTATTATATCATAGTTTATCTAATATCTGCAATATCCCTGCTTAAAAATTAGGACCCCCACCTAACATTTTAATGGACATACACAGTTTCTTAGAAAGCTGAGGGGAAGCAATGCAAGGCAAAATTCTATACATTGTACATCATTACTTTGAAACAATGTAATCTCCCTCTCACCTTTGCCACTAAAAATGGTCCAACCACATTTGTGCTGTAGACATTCATGAAGTCATCAGAGTCGGCAGAGTCTAGAGTGCTCTCTGGCATGATCCCAGCGTTATTAATAAGTAGATTAAGCCCAGCTCCATTCAGATGTTTTCCCACTTCCTTTGCGGCCTCTTTGATGCTATTGGCATCAGTGGATTCTATAAAAATTCAATACACAAATTTATTCATATAATAAGTGTATTTATTTACCCTTAGCAGCAGGGCCAGATTAAGGTTGGTGGAGGCCCCGGGCAACAATTTTGTTGGGGCCCCCACTCCCCCCCCAAAAAAAAATAAAAAATAAAATAAACTATACCGCAATCTATACAGATGGCAGCTTACTGTAGGCGACTTAGCACAGACCCCTCCTCGCTCCTGGCTGTATGGCTCAGCATCCTCCTCTGTTGTGCATGTTATGGTCACTAGAGGCTGCAGTGCAGAGGAAGATGCCAGGCCCTAGAGACAGGAGTGGGAAGGGCTGAGCATCAGGGTGTGTTCTCACATTGTGTTTGTGTTAATAACACAATGTGGGAACCCAGCACTTTCTGTGCGCTCTTACTCACTGTGTTAGGGCCATATTACACGGCCTGATATCCTGGGTAAGTAGCGCCATTCTGCTAGATTGGCGCTCGCTTACAGAACCTATTATAAAGCTCGATCAGCCATCGGTCGCACATGACTATTAACGTAGCAATGCACGGTCGGATGCTAATGATTTTTGAACATGTGGAAAGACATTGATCAGTTAATGGGGGGGATTTTGCTAGGGAGAAGCACTGTGAGTATTATGGCTTAGAGCAGTATAGCCTAACTTTTTTTTTACCTTGTGGCACCCCTACAGAATAATGTTCTAAAAAATACAAAACAAACATTATTCAGTGACTCACAGGTGATGTCTTTTTTCATCTGAGGCGTTACTTTCCATTTCCTCTCCATCCGGCCCGGATCACCAGGAAGATTTCTTGCAGCTACAATTCATATCTTCAGAACCTGCCAGACAAACATCTCAGGCTCCGCAGTTTTTCAGCAACTTCCCCTTTTCAAGCCCATAAGGTCCCAAACAGTAGTAATTCCACTTTTTGGTGTGATTTCCAGTAAAGTTAGTAGGAATGTGGGCTGCCCCCTGTATGTAGGATCCCCTGTTGTGCCCCCAAATAGTTATAAAATGCATATGTCCCCATATAATAAAAATGCCCCCTGCTGTGCCCTCCATATAGTAATAATGTCCCCTCCCATGCCTCCATTTAGTAATAAAGCCTCCTGCTGTGCCTCCATATAGTAATAATGCCTCCTGCTGTGCCCCCATATAGTAATAATGCCTCCTGCTGTGCCCCCATATAGTAATAATGTGTTCTGCTGTGCCTGCATATAGTCATAATGCCTCCTGCTGTGCCTCCATTTAGTAATATTGCCCCCTGCTGTGCCTCATATAGTAATATTGTCCCCTGCTGTGCCTCCATATAGTAATAATGCCTCCTGCTGTGCCTCCATATAGTAATAATGTCTCCTGCTGTGCCTCAATATAGTAATAATGCTTCATGCTGTGCCCCCATATAGTAATAATGTCGCCTGCTGTGCCTCCATATAGTAATAATGCCCCTGCTGTGCCTCCATATAGTAATAATCCGTCCTGCTGTGTCCCCCATATAGTAATAATGCCCCTGCTTTGCTCTCAATATGCCCCTAGCATTGTGATGCCCCTGGTGGCTGTAGTCAACCCCCCCAATCCCCAAAGATGTGCTGGTAGTTGTAGTTACCCCCCCCCAGTGGTGTGCTGGTAGCTGTAGTTAACCCCCCCCCCCTAGTGGTGTGCTGGTAGCTGTAGTTCATCCCCCCCCAGTGGTGCGCTGGTAGCTGTAGCTCACTCCCCCCCCCTAGTGGTGCGCTGGTAGCTGTAGTTTACACCCCACCCCCGCTGCCAGTGGTGTGCTGACAGCTCTAGTTCCCTTGACCCCCCCATCCCTATCCCCAGTGGTGACCTGGTAGCTGTAGTTCATTTTCACATTTTATATTACTAGTACATTCATCTTGTAGAAGTGTAAACCTACATACCTAACTTTAGCACAACCACATTTGGATGTTTTGCAGCAAAATCATTCAGCTTCTGTAGAAATAAGGATGTTACTGGTATCAAACTGGTGCCAAACACTTTTCTTACTCTATTGACTTTACAATGAGACACATTAAAAGTGGGGACATAGCAAATTATATTACAGGGGTTGTCTGCGAGTTTGTGAATATAATGATCACCGATATGCCTTTTTACATCAGCCAATAAAGGGGGACTACTGAGAAGAATGTTTTTTTTATCAACTGCTGTCAGAAATGTACAGATATGTATAGATATACAAATTACTTCTAATAAAAAAATATTCCAGTACGTATCAGCTGCTGTATGTCCTGCAGGAAGTTGTGTATTCTTTCCAGCCTGACACAGTGCTCTCTGCTGCCACCTCTGTCCATGGCAGAAACTGTCCAGAGCAGGAGAGGTTTTCTTTAGGGATTTGCTACTGCTCTGGACAGTTCCTAATAGGCAAAAAGGTGGCAGCAGAAAGCACTGTGTCAGACTTAAAATAATATACCACTTCATGCAGGGCATACAGCAGATGATAAGTACTGGAAGGCTTGAGTTTTAAAAAAAAATCACAAATCTGTATATCTTCTGGTCCGTTGTTTTGGCATAACTGCAATTATTTGCTATTAAATGACATCCATCCACTCATTTACATCAATGTGTGAACATAGCCTTTCTGTGTTTTAGTTGCAAAATACTGAGCAAAAATACTGCGTGTGAACATAGCCTAAATGTAGATGGCTCTGATACATCTAGCTAGTGAAAAAATATGTATAGGCAACAAAGTATGTTTAACTATCTAACAATATCATTCTTGTGATATGTCAAACATTGGGGTCCAGTTGCTAAGACCCCCGCTGATCGCTTAAAGGGGAAGAATCATAGCTTAGGGCTATGTCCCTTATTTCTCTGAGGAGCAGGAACAGCTTGTGTGATGGTAGATACGAGGGTTTACCTTATTCTGAGAAGAGCTGGGATCACGACACGTTGCAAAGATTTGTTTCGGTGGGTTTTGCTGTTCCACGAGTTGCTGGAGAAGCTCATATCCAATTCCTCGGTTGCATCCTGTAATGAGAAGTCTTAAAGGGGCCATGTTACTTCTTCTTCCTCAGTGTTTGTGCTCAGTGACTGAGCAGGTGGGGTTCAGCCCTTATAAAAAGTAGTCAGTGAGTCAGCATAATTTTATAATCACCACTCTTTATAGGTGGGGTTATAAATCCGCCCTCAGCTAACATGTCCTTTGCCAATGTTTTGAGAAGAATAATTTAACCCCTTAAATTTTTTCAGAAATGCATCGTCTCAATAACATGTGGCTGTCAGATTCTGCATAGTAAAAAGAACTAATCTGGTATATTTCTAGACGTATAAGAAAAATGAAAGTAGTGATACATTTTCATACTAGAATGTCATCTGTTTGGCACTGGGCCAATGACAATTTTTGCTAAGTCATATGAAGGAGTATATGACTTATAGCAACAGGTTACCTTGCCCATGCACTGATCCAGTTCAGAACATGGTGATAAGTGGAGGGACATGTGACCAACGTCTCTCAGCCCCCTCCACTGTGCCTGAACAGAGGGTTTCTATGAAGGATACTGAGTGACGTAAAGGTTGCACGGGCCCAAGGGAAACACTATCGGCAGGCAGGAACGTCAAATGCGGATAAATCGTATAAAATGGAAAGGGTTAGCGGTCTATGAACATCTACCTATTGAGGTTTAATGATCGTCTACCTACTGGGTGCATCTACCTAATGGAGGATTATCCATCTATTGAGAGGAATATCTACCTAGTGAAACATCCAGGGCCGGCCTTAGGGTAAATGGTGCCCAAAGCAGAACCTTTTTTTGGCGCTTCCCTTAAGATAACATAAAACTACTTCAGCCTCCCACCCCTCTGGACGACATCCAACACCCATCACCCGACCCCCAGCTATAGACAAAACTACTTGACCCCCCCAGCCATACACACAACTACTTCCACAGCCATTTATGCAACTACTACTTCCCCCTCAGCCATACACACAACTACTACTTCGCCCAGCCATACACACAAATGCACCCCCACCCCTCACAACTAGGGCGCTCCAGCAGACAGCACATCTAACTTCTATGACTAAGTTAGGTTTGCAGCTATCTGTCTGCCGAAATGCCCCCCCCCCCCTCCCCAAGCTGGCTGAGAGTGAGGCGCCCTGTGAAAGCGCACACGTCGCACGCCCAAAGGCTAGCCCTGTAAACATCTACCTAATGGGGGTATTATGTACTAATATACTTTAAGTCCCCCACAAACTCAAGTTATGTTAAAAGCAAAGAGGATCAACCCCTGTGATACCTCTGGTTCATCTTTAGGGTACTATTAGACGGGCTGATGGGGGCCCAATAATAAATGTAGATCGACACTCTTTTCCTGGGCCTATTCCACGGCCCAATGATCGTTGAGCGAGGGCTGCAGGGACATCGTTACCGATGTCCTTGCAGCCCTTATAGCTTACATTACCTGAAGGAAAGGAAAAAGGAGAAATTGCCAAACTCCTTGGAAACACCAGCGCTGTCTTCACAGAGTCATGGGACCAAAGTTTTAGGTGAAAGCAATAAGAAGCGTTTATTTCATATAGCACAAATATAACGCGTTTCCAGAGCCTAAGCTCTCTTCATCAGATACAGTGCACTGCATCGGCCAATATTGCTCCTATGGAATAGGCCCCTTAGTCAGAACCTATATCAACGATCAGCCAATGACAACGATCATCGGCTGACTGTTGGCCGAATCGATTATCGTTCCGTGTAATAGTACCCTTAGACTGTGCTTTCAGTTTACACTGTCAAAGCACATAGCACTGTAGTATTCAAATCTGAGTCAATGACATAATATGTAGAGGCAAGAGTGTTTGTTAAAGTATCTATCAGTACCAAATCATTTCTGCTAATGACTTCTGAAGCTTTGTTTTCCCACCACATACCTCCAGCTTATATAACTTAGCCTGTTGAAGCTTGACTGGAACAAGTCTGGTTCTGTTCTTGACATCTAGGTCAAACACAACATGTCATAGTAAAATGTCAAAAGGTTTTATGGCTCAGAGGCATACACAAGATTTTCTCAACGGTTGGATAATTATTGATAGTAATAATGTTGTTATATGGTTACTAAATAGAAACCACCATAAACAGACCAAAATAATTCTGCCACACCATGATCACCGCCACATAGTGACTGGATAATATTAACATATCAAGACTGAACAAAGCCACTGTATACAGACCAATATCCCCATGTAGTGGTGATACCAACTTCTCTCAGGCTCTGCAGACTATAGCCATATGTTATTACAGTGCAGTTACATCCAGGGACTCACAGGGATAATATTCTTGATGCCCCCACCAAGTAGATAATTCCTCCCCATTATGTAGCTGACAGTTGGTAGACAATCGCCATCAAGCAGATAGTCCCATGTGAGGATTCCTTAGGGTAAGTTCCATTGGGGTGGGGGTGGGGGGTGCTTTTCCGTGCAGAGAACCACACTTGGTGCGCCAAACGGGCTAATTAATATATTAATATTACTAATATATTACTACTTTAGGATGGTGCATAGGACCTCTATTAGGATCTATCAGCTGGATAGGACACTCTGATTGATTGACCTAAACTTAAAGGACGACTATGAGAAATACCATGATATACCACACAGGAACCCCCACCATGCTACACAGTGGGTTTCAGGCAGTCAACATTGTAGGCTCCATCCATACTGCCTTTTAGATATACACAACCAGAAGGAGAGAACCAAGTGAAACTGGACTCATCACAACATATCACTTCTCCAGTGTCTATGTTATGTGGTCTTTTCAGCACTGTTTGAGGTTTTATGGTGTCAACAAAGGTTTGGGCGTTGGATATCATCTTTGTGTTGTGCACGCCTGATGGCTTTCCCCAATACTGAGCCCATAAACTTACGTTCACCTCTTTAGTATCTTTAGGAGCCGTAGTTTTGTATTTTTGTCTACAATTTAACAAAGTACCCCTTTGTCTGTCATATAAAGCTTTAACTTTCGACCACAGCTACTTCTGTCTGCAAATGTTTTCGTAGCCTTTGGGTACTGAGATGTGAGCAAGAAAACACTAGACCTCAAGAGACACTCAAACTAAGCAACTCAGGTTACAGACGTCCCCAACAGGGACCAACCAATCATTCCCCTTTGGAGCTCTTTCAGATCTGACATATCATAAGAACAGTATAATATGGGGCCCTACTGGCAAGTGTGTGTGTAAGAGCTAAAGATAACTATACCATATGTTCTAGTGACTTTGGCTAACCTTGTACCTATGAGCTATGGGGGACATTTATCAAGACTGTCGTAGTCAAAGTCCACTCTTAAAAAAGCCCACCCCGCACGCCTCTTAGTAAAGCTGGCTAGCCCTGCGCCTGGCACAGGCATTGCAAGACATATCTACACCTGCGCAGAAGTATCTTGATTTGCACCTGCATGTGGGTGTAAATAGTGATAAATGTGGCACGAGAAGGAAGCCACGCCTCCTCCCCGCCTTAGACAAGTGGGGGATATGGCTGGTGTATGCCATAGAAACGAGGTGGATCTGGCATCTTCTCAGTGACGTACACCAGGGGCGCATCTTGATAAATCTCTATGTGTCTTCCAAGACAGAATAGCTTTGCTTTCTGACTTTGTGAGACAAGCAAGACTTTAAATTACAATGTATTACTGTGCACAACCCAAGGGTGTTGCTGGGATCTAAAAAGAATCTGGGGCACAAGCCTTGAGGCATGTTCTACCTCCTCCCCTCCTCTTATAAATCACTCATCTGGATAATACTTTACTATGAAGCCTTTCATATTGACGGCCCTGCTCCCATATAACTTGCACAGTATATACACTGCACCATATGTCTGCATAACAGTCCTGCACAAGCAGCGCTACAAGCATACAAGGGCCAAATAGGCTCTAAACACCATGGGGGACATTTATGAAGTCCGGCATTTTTTTACACCGGGCTTACAAATGTACCCGCAGCTCCGGAGCTCAGAGGATTTATATAGAGGCGCACTGCCTCTACATAAATCCAGTACGCACAGAGCCCGTCCGTGCGAATAATCTGAAACCTACGCCATCCCTGGAAAAATTTGAAATGCGGCACATGCAGAGGCCGCGCCCCCCTCTGCATGCTGCCGCACCCCCCTTAACGCCCCCTCTCCGCCCCCCTGGGGAAGGTGGCGCAGATCGGCCCAATGCGAATAAAATATTCGCAAAAAGACCTTTTGCAAATATTTTTCCGCCAGTCTGCGCCTAAAAAAAGCATTTTGGCCTTTTAATACATGTCCCCCTATGACATGTCAGTTTTGTGCGTCCGCTAAACTGACTGTGAGACAAGTTCGGCTCCGGCCGCACTTTACATTGTGTGCTATGGGTAACTGGAAAGCAGGCCCACATTTCCGGTGTGCCCACATCCGAATTGAAAAGCAATGACGTTCATCCGGATGGTGCTGCAGTACTGGCTGTTCTGTGACACGGGTGTGTCACAGAACAACCGATGTCTTATGTTGTGTGAACCCGGCCTTATATGGCAGCGATGTTTTCTCTGATCAGAGGTGTTCCCTATACAATTTTTTCTCCTGATGAAGACGGCCATAACTACTTCTACCAAGTGTGACTTGACTCCGAGTGTAGTGCCCCCTTTAGTGTACCACAAGGTAATAATTGACTCACTAATAATGGCCCCAACTCTGCCCCCCCCCACTCACTAGTGTGATCTCATTCACAAATAATGACCCAATTTTACCCCCACTGAACAATGCTCCCTGTCCCCCTTCATAGTAATAATGCCCCCATACTATTTAATTTACCTTACACAGTGGTGTCTTGGATTACGAGCATAATTCGTTCTCGCTTGTAATCCAAATCCACTCTTAAACCAAGGCAGACATTTGGTTCCACACCCCGAAAATAATGATTTTTTTTTTTTTTTTTTAACTCTGAATAACATGTAAAACAAATGAAACAAACATTTAGAAACAGCTCAATGTGTGATATTATAAGTTACTGTACAGTAATAGAGAAGAGGAGGTGGCTGAACATAACCACATGCACTTACCTCCCTGACTCCAGCGCTGGGGTCCGTTGTCCTCCGCTCCAGTTCCTGGTCACTTCCTGGTTTGAGCGGGGACCAGGGTCGTGACGTGTCAGGCCAGTCAGCAGCCGAGGGGGGACCCCTGAGGAAGAAGCCAGATTGGTGTGGAAATGCGTCGCTCTATTCACACTTGCAAATGTATGGTTCGATGTTGTTAAATAAAGTATCCATTAGAGAAGTGGGTATGTTACTTGTCTGTGCAAACACTGTGAAGGTGTTTCGTAATCTGAGGATGAAAGCTATTGCACTGAAGCCATCGCATCGGGACACGTGCTGATTGCTAGGATCACCAGTCAGGCTGCGATTCATAGGAACTCCATACAGTTGTGCCTATTCAATAGCACAATTCAATCAGGTTAGTTCTACACCACCTGCACATTTATAGAAGAATGTTGTCGGACCACTACAGTATATAGCGCCTCTTCTTGTTGCTGTTTATCTGTTTATATATATGTACAATACTATAGCAATGTAAGAGAAAAGCACATGCAAATAAACTGGCTACACAATTTTTATTGAATAAAGCATAGTAAACAACAAAAGTAATAACTGGATGTTATGGGCTCACTCAGCAAGCCACGCACACTAGGGGTAACAAACACTGAGTATTTTTATAACATATATCCTGCTTCTAGTAAAAGACAGGATAACCTGCAAAGACAGTCCTCACCACAAAGGATATAAAACTTTATTAAGGGTACAAACCCACTTGACGTATTTGCTGCGTGAATCAGTCTTAAAAAATAAGCAGGCAAAACGCAGGTTGGCTTTATACAATTGTTCTGCGTTAAAATACGCAATTGCGTATTTTTGAAGCGTGAAGCTTGTTGTTAGCAAAGCATCAGTTGTTAACAACCTGTGCGAAAAACGCATGTAGCTTCACGCTTCAAAAATACGCAATTGCGTATTTTAACGCAGAACAATTGTATAAAGCCAACCTGCGTTTTGCCTGCTTATTTTTAAGACTGATTCACGCAGCAAATACGTCAAGTGGGTTTGTACCCTTAAGCAATGTATTAGGCTGGGTCCACACTACATTTTTGCAATCCGTGTGTGTGCATCTGTTTTGATCTGTTTTTTCCATTTAATTCCTTTATAAAAAAAAAGTATCAAAATTGATCCAATTTTTTTTTAACGGACACAAAAATTAGGGTTGACTGCGTTTTTTGTACGTTAAAAAAACTGATCCGTTTTGATCCTTTTTTTTAATAATGGAATTCAATGGAAAAACGGATAAAAACGGATGCACACACATGCATGCGTTTTTTCCATCCGTTTTAACCCATTTTTTTTGCAAGAAAACGGATGTATAAAACGGATTGCAAAAACGTAGTGTCTCAAGAGTACCCCTTTAAGCCTGCAGAGAAATTTGCTCATCAAAATTAGCAAATCGCTTTGTTATTTCGGCAATCTATTCATCAGCCTGCTGCCTTTAAACTCAGTGCTGCTCTGGGTGCTGGGAAAAGCTGGATCCAGTCCTGTGAAACTGGAAGAAGGTTGAGGATCCAGCTTTTTCCAGCACTTGGGGAGGAGTGGAATGGAGCTGCAATGAGTTAGGCAACATTCACAAATCCATAGTACAACCCACAACCGCCGATCGTGTTTTACGGAGCACTTCATTGCCACTTCATTAGTATAGTGATCCATGCTGCAAAATGCAGCCCGCATTACAGTGGGTCCTATTTGTTTGTGGTATGGATCGTGGCCCTGGGGCCATTAAATAACATTTGTCCTACGTTCTCTCCGTGATTGCATGCCCGCAACTGCAGGCGGAACAATAGACGTGTGAATGTGGCTTTAAAAGGCAGCCAGCTGATAAGCAGACTGCAGAGATAACAAAACAATTCCCTTTGTTATTACTGTAAATTTGTTCAATCAAAATGTATTGAGCAGCTGTAACAGGCACACTGAGGACATCTTGTGGTTATTTTTTTTATTACACTTTATGGTTTTAGGTTTTAGGCCGCAATGGATTTCACGCTGCGAATTGCTGCGACAGGGCAGCGAATGGATTTCACGCTGCAAATCAGTGGCTGCAGCAGGGCAGTGCATTGATTGGCTGAGCGGGACGTTAGGCATCAGAGAGCCTGAGAAGTAAGCAGGAGTGTGGGCAGCTAATGTATTAGCTAATGTATAAGTCAGTGGCAGGGATAGGAAACCTGTGGCCCTCATGCCTGGACAGCCAAATGCATCCTGGGCACAGCCATGTGAAATATTGGGGTGTGCTATTTCTGTGCTCCAGTAGAGGAGGACTGCGCTGCAGGACACGTCACATCTTCTCCACACAGTTATGCCTGAAGGCCGCAACACTGCACATGGGGTGTTTTGCCCATGTGCCCTAAGGGGTTAAAGTATAGGCATAGAGATTAATGCATTAATGTTCCCCATACATGTACAGACCCAGCCAGCATTACTTCTATAGAGAGATGAAGTATATGAAACATATGAACCAACATCATATATCAGTAAAATCCAGAGCCCTGTGTTCTGTGGGGGTTCTGGAGGATATGGGCCCCAGGTCAGGTGTTGTTTGCAATTAAGCTCCATTTACTTCAATGGAACTGAGTTCCAAACCCCACCCAATCTGGAGACAAGAGAGGGGAAAAAGTGGCCATGTTTTTGTAGCGTTGGATAACCCCTTTAACTTTTCACCTCTGCAAAGTGACATGACCGCAGCAGTATCGCCTTCTACTACAAACTATCCAGATAAACACGATTATATAGCCAAGGAGACGGATAGTAGCGAGTGACATCACGTGACCTCTTGGTACCCACGTGACGCTGAGCGCAGAGAAGAGACGGGACAAAAGCTTCCACTGTAGGAACGCTGCACAATGATTTACGTACTACGCCATGATCTATTAGGCGTGTAGGTCCGGGCTGTTATATGGTTGTGAGGGAAAGGCAGGGGGCTGTGTGAGCGGCATCTTCTCCTCATAACTCATCTGTATAATATACATTACTAGTAGTGACTAACCATGAGAGGGACTGGCGGCTGTCATTCCTGCCTCACAATTATGGGGGCGCTGCTGAGAAAACGTCACATGTAGAGGATAAAAGAATAAATTCTACTGTGATATATAATATATCAGGGTGCGGGGCCGGATACATGGAAAACCAATAGTGAGAGCCCTGCGGTTACACACTGAAAAATGAGCGGACAAGACTGAGCTGGAGTAGCAGACCTGTGCTAGGTTCACACTATGTGGAAATGACGTCCGCCTTTTATTATAGCTGCCCCCAATATGTCTGTTATTTGTGCAATGACTGCTGTTACTATAAAAGATGGCTGTCTGACGGCTGTGAACCTTGCCATGTGGTGCTATACAATGAAGCAGCCCCCTTCATTCTACTGATCTACTGCTGCTCTTTTCCCCTAGGCCCCCTTAGCTATCAGTGCTGTTGGTTTTGCCTCCTGATATGTTAATGACTTGTCGGTTGATTTAAAACATTAACTAAGATAATGATAGCGATGGTCTGCCGCTGCCGCTGCCATTTTCTATGGGCCACCCTAAAGATTTAAAGATTGTCCAGGTAGCCCCTCTAGCTGCTCCCCACGGCCCTCTGTTCTTCCTTGCTCCTAATACCCAGCTATCAACAAGGTTGACACTACATAAAGATGACTTCAATCTTTCATAACAACGGCCATCACTGTGCAAATAACGCCTGTTTTTTTACATAGTGTGAACTTAGCCTTAGGTTTTATGGATACTATGGACAGAGAAGCCGTCCGCTGATGCACACTGATTGGCTGACCACCAAGAGACACCGGGAACCTCCAAAACAAGCCAGAGTGGGGAACAGGTACATTATGGAGCTGAGTTTGACATACTCGCAGCGGGATGACAATCCCGCTGCAAGTATGTTATCCCATTGAACTGAATGGGCAGGTATCTGCATCGGCTTTTGCTGCAAACTTGCAGCGTATAATCTGCTGCAGATACGGTACTTACCCGTTAGGCGCGTTTACACAGACAGATTTTCCAATTATTAAAGGGGCAGAGAGGGGCACACTACATGAGGGGGCAGACAAGGGCACACTACATGAGGGGGCAGACAGGGGCACACTACATGAGGGGGCAGACAGAGGCACACTACATGAGGGGGCAGACAAGGGCACACTACATGAGGGGGCAGACAGGGGCACACTACATGAGGGGGCAGACAGGGGCACAATGTATATAGGAGCAGGCATGGGTACACTCATGGAGGAGCAGACAGGGGCACACTACATGAGGGGGCAGACAGAAGCACACTACATGAGGGGGCAGACAGGGGCACACTACATGAGGGGGCAGGCAGGAGCACACTCCAGGGGGGGCCTGGCAAGGTCCCCTTACCTCCTGACCGTGTTTCTATGGAGGAGGTCTGCCTAGTTCTCTACCTCTGCCAGAACACTCTGCAGGGCCCAGGGCCCACAGTTAGCAACAGGAGGTTGTGTGTTCCCAGGGACTCACCAGGGACAGTTTTGTCTCAGAGGGCGCTCCTCCCAGCCTGCAGGGGGCGCAGCCCTGTACATTTCCTCAGAAGCCTGGGAGTCAGCAGTGACAGGGAAGGCAGGTGAGTGTATTGTGTGACGGTTGAGACTAGAGCCCCCTGGAGTCCGTATTCAAGCTAGTTCACTATGGAGCAGGCTAGAATGGAGTTGTTAGGAGGAGGTCTGCACTCTGCAGTCAGTAATCTAGTAGAATGGAGTTGTTAGGAGGAGGTCCTCCCCCTGGAGTCTGTATTCTAGCTTGTTCACTATAGAGCAGGCTAGAATGGAGTGGCTGAAAGGAGAAATCAGTCATCTGGCCTAGGTTAGGTTGTTGTAAAAGGGGGACCTCCTTCGGGACACTATAATCTAGTATTGCCTCTACGAGCAGGTTAGAATGGAGCGGCCAGGAGGAGGTCTCCTTCTGGACACCGTAATTTAGCCAATTCTGTGTTGAGCAGGCTAGAAGGCAGTGGCCAGAAGGAGGAATCGGGACAAGCTCTTAGGACCCAGGTCACACAGGGGACGGGCTCTTAGGACCCAGGTCACTCGGGGGGGGGGGGGGGGCTCTTAGGACTCAGGTCACTCAGGGGGTGGGCTCTTAGGACACAGGTCACTCAGGGGGCTGGCTCTTAGGACACAGATCACTCGGGGGGGGGCTCTTAGGACATAGGTTACTCAGGGGGCGGGCTCTTAGGGCACAGGTCACACAGGGGGCGGGCTCTTAGGACACAGGTCACTCACATCATCATTGCACTGAATTAGCAGAAAAAGTTTTTAAAGTTTAGAAAGAGGCTAACAAAACAGGACCGGGTGATTAGCTGTCTCTTCATAAACAATCTGGTTATGTGTACAGCTCAGATCATATTATAAGTGATCGATTCACTGTAAAGATTAAAAATAAAAAATAACCCACACGTGGAATTGTTGGGATTTTTACAATATCACTAACCCTGCCAATGAGCAGCAGCATTTGTTTAAAAAAAAAAAAAACATGTAGGGTTCTCCTTAATTCCATCACCAGCAAGGTTAAAAAACCAAACAGCAGCAGCCTAGTAGTATCAGGGTAGTAAGAGCCCTCTATTTGTGCCCTCCCCAGCCTAATAATATCAGCCTGCCGCTGTCCAGTCCAGGGGTGCCAAATTTGCCACTCAGGGACTACTGGTACCCGGCTCTTCCCAGTACCCCTTGTGTGGTGGGTACTGTGGAAATAATGGGGGGGGGGGGGGTAGGTGTTAGCCATTTCATGCCAGCTAACTCTAAACTCTGACTGGATGCTGTCTATCAGGCGGCTTCCACTACTAATCTGTAAAGTAAATAGAAGATAAAGACAAAACAAATGAAAAAAAATAAAAATAACGCTGCCACAACCCTTGTTGACAATTTTATTAAAAAAAAAAAAAAAAAAAAAGCTGGTCATAAGAGATGAGAAAATGTACAGTAGAAATAAAGAGCTTTGTTTCCTATCGGGATTCTGCTCTTCAGGCTGCTGAGCTTTGAAGTCTGCCCCGCTCACTGCTGTTCCTCACCGGGTGCTAGAAAAAGATGGATCGAATCCTTGGAAATTGGGAGAAGTTTCCCAGGACTGGATCCATCTTTTCCAAGCACCTGGGAAGAAGCAGTAGGGAGCGAGCTGGACTTCAAAGCTCTGCAGCCTGATGAGCAGAATCCCGATAGGTACAAAGCTCTTTGTTTCTACTGTACATTCACTCATCTCTACTGGTCATCGACGAAGTCCAACGAATCCTCTCGATACTGATATCTGAAAAACAAAAGCGGAGACTCAAAAAAACAGGCAGGAGCAGAACACCTATCATTTTGACAGATATTCTGCACCTTAGAATTATGCAGCATCTTTCCAGATGCTGTGTACAGTCTGGCACACAAGGGGTTAAGTGAGGATGCATTGTATCCACACTAACCCCCCTGGGGTCCGGACTGATCTCACACTACACCCATACCAGCAAGGAAGTGGAATATGTGCAGTGCAGGAGAAGGGGAAAGGTCCATACTCACCTCCGACATCTTCCTTCTTCACCAGAGCCCGACACACTGAGCTTGAAGTGTTTCGGGCTCTGGCTCTTCAAATCTGCCATCAGCCAATCAGTGGCTGAGGCGGGACACTGCTACAGCCGCTGATTGGTTGAGCAGAGATTTGTGCCATGTCAGCTCTGCCAGTCAGCGGCTTTAGCAGGGTTCCGTCTAACTCTTGGCCAATTCCCATCCAACGGAGGACAATATTGCCCACAAGGGTTAAGTTAGCCCCCTGGGGACCAGACTGTGGCCATACAAATGCCATACATATAAGCTATGACGTTTTTTTGTAGATCCTGTCCTATTTTCTTCCCGAATTCTGGACACTTTCCTGATGCACATCAGGAAAGCGTCCAGACTTCTGGTGACAGGCTGGGGCAGGAGACAGCACAGAGCGTTGGGTGCAATGCCCCCCTGGGGAGATAGTTTCAGTGCAGCAGATGTCAGACTGCAGCTGGGAGCAGACCACAGGGAACCAGACCCTGGAAGCGAGCAGACCAAAGGCCCGACAGTGGTTTTCCATCGCAAACCCTTCCCCCCCCCACCTCTGCACAACTCCCAGGCTGCAACAGTAACTTATGCAGCCCCACCACCCCCCAACCCCAGACCTCTGCTGTGATGTCTGCAGTGTCTTCTCTCCATCCAGACATGATTTTGTTTTGGATGGAGGGTCATCCAGCATGATGTGGTCACCCAGCTTTCCCAGTATCCTGTTCTCAGTATGATGTGGTCACTCAGCTTTCCCAGCATCTTGTAATCAATATGTTGGAGGTGCTGGTATGTATCAGGAAATCCTGAAGGCATTTCCTGATGGTTTCCTGGAGGTAAAAACGGATTAGGCCCCTTCACACGTCCAGAAAATATGCCCGAATTTCTTATCAGGAAATCTGGACGGATTTCCAGACCAATAGGGGTACATTAGTGACGAACACCCTTCAGGATTTTTCTTGAGAAGTGTTTTTTTTTTCCAGAAAAGTGGTCATGATTTTTGCAACCTTGTCTTATTTACCTCCAGAATTCCGGCACAGATGCCCCCATAGAACTCTAAAGGAGCGCCAGAATTCCTGACACTTTCCTGATACACATCAGGAAAGTGTCTAGAATTACAGATTGGTTGAAAGCGCCTTCAACCTCAGACCTCTGCAGTGCTGCCCACCATTGCACACCCCCAGCCGGACCTCTGCAGCATTGGATAAGCCGAATGCACATCCCCCGGGATCTCAGCGGCGCTGGCAGGCCCACTGAAAGACCCCCCCGGACCTCGTGAGAGATGACTACAGAAGGAGGAGAAAAGGCAATACAGGGCTGAACAGAAGAGCAGCCAAAGGAGGATCCTGGACACCGCCGAGAACTACAACTCCCACCATGTCCTGCCAACAGTTCACAAAGGGAGTTGTAGTTTTGCAGCCTGTTGCCATGCAGGTTACAAAACTACAACCCCCCCATCATGTCATATTGGTAGTTCTTAATGGAAGTTGTAGTTGTGCAACAGATTAGAAGATAAAACAGTATAGGAGGGGGCGGCAGTGGCACAGTAGAACTACATCTCCCAGACTGGTGTGTTGGCAGGACTACATCACATAATGGGAGGAGATGAAGGGGAGAAAGTGGCACAGTACACAAGGGTACATGTGATGTTTGTGCAATGTATGTTGGCATACTAGACCAAAATCCTGAAGGCGATTCCTGATCAGGGGGAAATATGGTCTTAGTATGCCAACATACATTGCACATGCATTACATGTGCCCTACACGGCCCCTCATGTACCGTTCCACTGTCTCCTGCTCGTGTACTGTCATCCTCTAATCTGTTTCAGAACTACAACTCCCATTATGTGATGTAGTCATGCATATTACTTCACACACCATGCTGGGAGATGTAGTCCTGCATATTACTCCACACACCATGCTGGGAGGTGTAGTCCACATATTACCACACTGCAGGGCATGATGTAGTTCTGCAACAAGGATGGCCACAGGCATCAAAACTACAACTCTCACCATGAACTGTTAGCAGGCCATGATAGGGGTTGCAGTTCTGCATCCAGGATGGCCACAGGCTGCACAAATATAACTCCCATCATGAACTGTCAGCAGGGCATGACATGGGTTGTAGTTCTGCAAACTGAATGGCCACAGGTTGCAAAACTACAACTCCCACCAAGAACTTTTAGCAGGACATGGTGGGGATTGTAGTTCTATGAGTGTATTCTCACCTGTCCTGGTTCCTGCTCTGGCCGCCTGGAGATCACTGCTCCCAACCTCCTAGGGAACACTGTTCCTACTGCTGAGGTCTGGGGGGGGTGTTGTTGGTTTCTGCAGGCAGGGCACCACTGCTGCTCAGTTCCAGGTGGGAGTTGTAGTGTGGCAGGCACAATACTGCTGAGGTCTGGAGGTGTGGTGGATTGGGGGAGGGGCCTAGGAAAGCGTCCGGATTACCGGCGCTCCCATAGACTTCAATGGGTTGTTCGTGCCAGAATTTCAGGCGAAAATAAGACAAGATCTATTACATTTTTCCGGAGCGGACACCCTTCAGGAAAAATCCTGATGAGTGTCTGTCACTAATGCACCCCTATGGGACCAGAAATCCATCCGGATTTCCTGGATGTGTGAGGGGGGCCTTACTGTCAGGAAATCCTGAAGGTTTGCTGAAGACTGATTAGGATTTCCTGACAGTAACAACCTACATGGTCGTGTGAAGGGGACCTTAGCCTTACAAGTGCCAAGTTCTGCTAGATATTCAAAGCCGCCCTAGGAGCCGACTGGATGTTCTTCTCTGCTGCAAGAGTTCAGCAATGTTCTGCCCCTTTACTTACTAGCAGCACCACTTGTTCCTCTGGAGGACCCAGTGTGCTCCCAAGGGTAATTGTAATATCTACTAAAACAGTCACATCCTGGCACTTGTAAGGGTACGTTCACACATACCGGATCCACAGCGGATTTGCGGATCCCTGCCCAGTAAACTCTATAGGCAGAGAAACTCGCAGCATGATACACATTCCGCTGCAAGTTTGTCCGCAGCCCGCCCCGTTAACCCCCTGTCGCCGGAGCCTATATGTCACCTGCTCCCCGCGCCGGCTTGCTTCGGGGCTCCCGGTGTCTTAACGTCCTGCTCAGCACATCAGTGCGCTGCGGCGAGGCAGCGCACTGATTGGCTGATCGGAACCTGCCGGGAACCCCCGAAGCAAGCCGGAGCAGGGACCAGGTCAAGCATAGGCTCCGGCGGCAAGGGGTTAACGGGGAGAGCTGCGGACAAACTTGCAGCGGGATGGGCATCATGCTGCGAGTTTGTCTGCCCATAGTTTAGTGGGCAGGGATCCGTAGCAGGTCTCAATGCGAATTCGCAGCAAGAAATCCCCTGCGGATCCTCTACGTGTGAAAGTCAGGCTTTCACCGATACTTACTGTCACCAGACTCCCCCTCTCTCTGTACAGATGGTACGCCCTTCTCCCCGGCCTCTGCTACAGTCTGTCACCAGACTCCCCCTCTCTTTGTACAGATGGTACGCCCTTCTCCTCCGCCTCTGCTCCAGAAATTACACCTATGGGGAAGAATAACAAACATGAGACCCCAATAATTACTAGGAGGATTGTGCAGCCCCACGTGACCTCAGACCAACCTCTGGCATCTACTTTCTAGCTTTACCACACACCCCTGACCATGCAGACCATCGCATGACAGTGCATCCACACACCCCTCACCCTGCAGACCATCGCATAACAGTGCACCCACACCCCTCACCCAGCAGACCATCGTATAACAGTGCACCCACACCCCTCACCCTGCAGACCATTGCATAAAAGTGCACCCACACATTCCAGACCGCACAGAACATCTTACCCACACACACTGACCCTGCAGAACATTACCCTCAATGTGGCTTACCTCCTGCTGATCGTATACACTGCACAAAAAGCTCGGGAAAGCAGCTTCCTCATAGAAAACCTAGCTGAGGAAGATAGCTCCTCACACACATGAGACTGTTCACATGGGCATGACGTCATCAAAAGTCCTCAAGACTTACCTCTAGCAACTACATTCTAGCCTCCACCCAAGTATCTGTGGTTGCCTGGATACCAGTGATGCTTATTGCATGTGGTTGCCTGGATACCAGTGTGGCCTAATACCTGTTGCTGCCTGGTTACCAGTGATGCCTAGTACCTCTGGTGGCCTGATTACCAGTGAAGCCTAGTACCTGTGGTTGCCTGGTTACCAGTGATGCCTAGTACCTCTGGTGGCCTGATTACCAGTGAAGCCTAGTACCTGTGGTTGCCTGGATACCAGTGATGCCTAGTACCTGTGGTTGCCTGGTTACCAGTGAAGACTAGTACCTGTGGTTGCCTGGATACCAGTGATGCCTATTACATGTGGTTGCCTGGATACTAGTGTGGCCTAGTACCTGTGGTTGCCTGGTTACCAGTGATGCCTAGTATCTGTGGTGGCCTGATTACCAGGGAAGCCTAGTGCCTGTGGTTGCCTGATTACCAGTGATACCTAGAACCTGTAGTTGCCTGGAAACCAGTGATACCTAGTACCTGTGGTTGCTTGGTTACCAGTGTGGCCTAGTACCTGTAGTTGCCTAGTAAAAAGAAAAGCCTAGTACCTGTGGTTGCCTGGATACCAGTGATGCCTATTACATGTGGTTGCCTGGATATCAGTGTGGCCTAGTACCTGTGGTTGCCTGGTTACCATTGATGCCTAGTACCTGTGGTTGCCTGGTTACCAGTGATGCCTAGCACCTGTGGTTGCCTGGATACCAGTGTGGCCTAGTACCTGTGGTTGCCTGGTTACCAGTGATACCTATTACATGTGGCTGTCTGGTTACCTGTGATGCGTAGTACCTGTGGTTGCCTGGTTACCAGTGATGCCTAGTACCTGTGGTTGCCTGGATACCAGTGTGGCCTAGTACCTGTGGTTGCCTGGTTACCAGTGATACCTATTACATGTGGTTGTCTGGTTAGCAGCAATGCCTAGTACCTGTGGTGGCCTGATTACCAGGGAAGCCTAGTACCTGTGGTTGCCTGGTTACCAGTGATGCATAGTACCTGTAGTTTCCTGGTTACCAGTGATGTCTAGTACCTGTGGTTGCCTGGTTACCAGTGATGCCTAGTACCTGTGGTTGAATGGTTACCAGTGAAGCCTAGTACCTGTGGTTGCCTGGATACCAGTGAAGGCCAGTCTGTGTGGTTGCCTGGGTACCAGTGTGGCCTAGTACCTGTGGTTTCCTGGTTACTAGTGTGGCCTAGTACCTGTAGTTGCCTAGTAACCATTGAAGCCTAGTACCTGTGTTTGCTTGGACACCAGTGATGCTTATTACATGTGGTTGCTTGGTTACCAGTGATGCGTAGTACCTGTAGTTGCCTGGTTACCAGTGATGCCTAGCACCTGTGGTTGCCTGGATACCAGTGTGGCCTAGTACCTGTGGTTGCCTGGTTACCAGTGATACCTATTACATGTGGTTGTCTGGTTACCTGTGATGCGTAGTACCTGTGGTTGCCTGGTTACCAGTGATGCCTAGTACCTGTGGTTGCCTGGTTACCAGTGAAGCCTAGTACCTGTAGTTCCCTGGATACCAGTGAAGACTAGTCTGTGTGGTTGCCTGGTTAGCAGCAATGCCTAGTTCCTGTGGTGGCCTGATTACCAGGGAAGCTTAGTACCTGTGGTTGCCTGGTTACCAGTGATGCATAGTACCTGTAGTTTCCTGGTTACCAGTGATGCCTAGTACCTGTGGTTGCCTGGTTACCAGTGATGCCTAGTACTGGGGTTTCCTGGTTACTAGTGTGGCCTAGTACCTGTAGTTGCCTAGTTACCAGTGAAGCCTAGTACCTGTGGTTGCCTGGATACCAGTGATGCCTATTGCATGTGGTTGCCTGGTTACCAGTGAAGACTAGTCTGTGTGGTTGCCTGGTTAGCAGCAATGCCTAGTTCCTGTGGTGGCCTGATTACCAGGGAAGCCATACCTCCCAACTTTTGCAAAGAGCAAAGAGGGACATGTGCGCCGTGGTCCCCATAGCCACGCCCCCATAGTGACCCTCCATAGCCACGCCCCCATAGCGACCCTCCATAGCCACGCCCCCCATAGCAACCCTCCATAGCCACTCCCCTAGTCACCACATGCTGCTGACTGAATAGTGCCTTATACAGTATCCAATCCCGCCAAAAATGCCCTATATAGTATCCAATCCCCCATTATAGTGCCCACATAGTATCCAATCCCCCATTATAGTGCCCCACATAGTAGCCAATCCCCATATAGTGCCCCACATAGTAGCCAATCCCCCATATAGTGCCCCACATAGTATCCAATCCCCATATAGTGCCCCACATAGAATCCAATCCCCCACATAGTGTCCAATCCCCCACATAGTGCCCCACATAGTATCCAATGCCCCCATATAGTGCCCCACATAGTAGCCAATCCCCATATAGTGCCCCACATAGTAGCCAATCCCCCATAGAGTGCCCACATAGTAGCCAATGCCCCATTTATGCCCCACATAGTAGCCAATCCCCCATATATGCCCCACATAGTAGCCAATGCCCCCATATATGCACACACATAGTAGCCAATCCCCCATATAGTGCCCCACATAGTAGCCAATCCCCATATAGTGCCCCACATAGTAGCCAATCCCCATATAGTGCCCCACATAGTAGCCCATCCCCCATATATGCCCCACATAGTATCCAATCCCCCATATAGTGCCCCACATAGTAGCCAATGCCCCCATATATGCCCCACATAGTATCCAATCCCCCATATAGTGCCCCACATAGTAGCCAATGCCCCCAAATATGCCCCACATAGTAGCCAATCCCCATATAGTGCCCCACATAGTAGCCAATGCCCATATAGTGCCCCACATAGTAGCCAATCCCCCATATAGTGCCCCACATAGTAGCCAATGCCCCCATATAGTGCCCCACATAGTAGCCAATCCCCCATATAGTGCCCCACATAGTAGCCAATCCCCTATATAGTGCCCCACATAGTAGCCAATGCCCATATAGTGCCCCACATAGTAGCCAATACCCCATATAGCGCCCCACAGAGTAGCCAATACCCCCCATTAGTGTGGCCCCAGCGGAAAAAAACAATAAACCAGTAACTCACCTGTCCTCCGGTCCCAGCAGCTCCTCTCCCGGCAGAGCGCGCACTCCCGTCATCCTCCGGGGCGGGCAGCGGGGTACAGAGACACTGACTGTACTGGAAGTGATTCCTGATAGAGGCTGCAGGTCACTTCCGGCACAGTCAGTGTCTCTGTACTCCGCTGCCCGCCCCGGAGGATGACGGGAGTGCGCGCTCTGCCGGGAGAGGAGCTGCTGGGACCGGCGGACAGGTGAGTTACTGGTTTATTGTTTTTTCGCTGGGGCCACATAATGCGGGACATGGGGGGCCGTTCCGGGACCGCGGGACAGCACCCCGAAAACGGGACTGTCCCGCGAAATCCGGGACGGTTGGGAGGTATGGGGAAGCTTAGTACCTGTGGTTGCCTGGTTACCAGTGATGCATAGTACCTGTAGTTGCCTGGTTACCAGTGATGCCTAGTACCTGTGGTTACCTGGTTACCAGTGATGCCTAGTACCTGTGGTTGCCTGGTTACCAGTGATGCATAGTACCTGTAGTTTCCTGGTTACCAGTGATGCCTAGTACTTGTGGTTTCCTGGTTACTAGTGTGGCCTAGTACCTGTAGTTGCCTAGTTACCAGTGAAGCCTAGTACCTGTGGTTGCCTGGATACCAGTGATGCCTAGTACCTGTGGTTGCTTGGTTACCAGTGTGGCCTAGTACCTGTAGTTGCCTAGTTAAAAGTAAAGCCTAGTACCTGTGGTTGCCTGGATACCAGTGATGCCTATTACATGTGGTTGCCTGGATACCAGTGTGGCCTAGTACCTGTGGTTGCCTGGTTACCAGTGATGCCTAGCACCTGTGGTTGCCTGGATACCAGTGTGGCCTAGTACCTGTGGTTGCCTGGTTACCAGTGATACCTATTACATGTGGTTGTCTGGTTACCAGTGATGCGTAGTACCTGTAGTTGCCTGGTTACCAGTGATGCCTAGTACCTGTGGTTGAATGGTTACCAGTGAAGTCTAGTACCTGTGGTTGCCTGGATACCAGTGAATGCTAATCTGTGTGGTTGCCTGGGTACCAGTGTGGCCTAGTACCTGTGGTTTCCTGGTTACTAGTGTGGCCTAGTACCTGTAGTTGCCTAGTAACTAGTGAAGCCTAGTACCTGTGTTTGCCTGGATACCAGTAATGCTTATTACATGTGGTTGCCTGGCTACCAGTGATGCGTAGTACCTGTAGTTGCCTGGTTATCAGTGATGCCTAGTACCTGTGGTTGCCTGGTTACCAGTGTGGCTTAGTACCTGTGGTTGCCTAGTTACCAGTGAAGCCTAGTACCTGTAGTTGCCTGGATACCAGTGAAGACTAGTCTGTGTGGTTGCCTGGTTAGCAGCAATGCCTAGTACCTGTGGTGGCCTGATTACCAGGGAAGCCTAGTACCTGTGGTTGCCTGGTTACCAGTGATGCCTAGTACCTGTGGTTGCCTGGTTACCAGTGATGCATAGTACCTGTAGTTTCCTGGTTACCAGTGATGCCTAGTACCTGTGGTTGCCTGGTTACCAGTGATGCCTAGTACCTGTGGTTTCCTGGTTACTAGTGTGGCCTAGTACCTGTAGTTGCCTAGTTACCAGTAAATCCTAGTACCTGTGGTTGCCTGAATACCAGTGATGCCTATTCCATGTGGTTGCCTGGTTACCAGTGAAGCGTAGTACCTGTAGTTGCCTGGTTACCAGTGATGCCTAGTACCTGTAGTTTCCTGGTAACCAGTGATGCCTAGTACCTGTGGTTGCCTGGCTACCAGTGATGCCTATTACCTGTGGTTGCCTGGTTACCAGTAAAGCCTAGTACCTGTGGTTGCCTGGATACCAGTGAAGACTAGTCTGTGTGGTTGCCTGGTTACCAGTAATGCCTAGTACCTGTGGTGGCCTGATTACCAGGGAAGCCTAGTTCCTGTGGTTGCCTGGTTACGAGTGATGCCTAGTACCTGTGGTTTCCTGGTTACTAGTGTGGCCTAGTACCTGTAGTTGCCTAGTTACCAGTGAAGCCTAGTACCTGTGGTTGCCTGGATACCAGTGATGCCTATTCCATGTGGTTGCCTGGTTACCAGTGATGCGTAGTACCTGTAGTTGCCTAGTTACCAGTGATGCCTAGTACCTGTGGTTGCCTGGTTACCAGTGAAGCCTAGTACTTGTAGTTGCCTGGATACCAGTGACGACTAGTCTGTGTGGTTGCCTGGTTACCATTAATGCCTAGTACCTGTGGTGGCCTGATTACCAGGAAAGCCTAGTACCTGTGGTTGCCTGGTTACCAGTAATGCCTAGTACCTGTGGTTTCCTGGTTATCAGTGTGGCCTAGTACCTGTAGTTGCCAAGTTACCAGTGAAACCTAGTACCTGTGGTTGCCTGGATACCAGTGATTCCTATTCCATGTGGTTTCCTGTTTACCAGTGATGCCTAGTACCTGTGGTTGCCTGGTTACCAGTGATGCCTAGTACCTGTGGTTGCCTGGTTACCAGTGATACCTATTACATGTGGTTGTCTGGTTACCAGTGATGCGTAGTACCTGTAGTTGCCTGGTTACCAGTGATGCCTAGTACCTGTGGTTGCCTGGTTACCAGTGATGCCTAGTACCTGTGGTTGAATGGTTACCAGTGAATGCTAATCTGTGTGGTTGCCTGGGTACCAGTGTGGCCTAGTACCTGTGGTTTCCTGGTTACTAGTGTGGCCTAGTACCTGTAGTTGCCTAGTAACTAGTGAAGCCTAGTACCTGTGTTTGCCTGGATACCAGTGATGCTTATTACATGTGGTTGCCTGGTTACCAGTGATGCGTAGTACCTGTAGTTGCCTGGTTATCAGTGATGCCTAGTACCTGTGGTTGCCTGGTTACCAGTGTGGCTTAGTACCTGTGGTTGCCTAGTTACCAGTGAAGCCTAGTACCTGTAGTTGCCTGGATACCAGTGAAGACTAGTCTGTGTGGTTGCCTGGTTACCAGCAATGCCTAGTACCTGTGGTGGCCTGATTACCAGGGAAGCTTAGTACCTGTGGTTGCCTGGTTACCAGTGATGCCTAGTACCTGTGGTTGCCTGGTTACCAGTGATGCCTAGTACCTGTGGTTTCCTGGTTACTAGTGTGGCCTAGTACCTATAGTTGCCTAGTTACCAGTGAAGCCTAGTACCTGTGGTTGCCTGAATACCAGTGATGCCTATTCCATGTGGTTGCCTGGTTACCAGTGAAGCGTAGTACCTGTAGTTGCCTGGTTACCAGTGATGCCTAGTACCTGTAGTTTCCTGGTAACCAGTGATGCCTAGTACCTGTGGTTGCCTGGTTACCAGTGATGCCTATTACCTGTGGTTGCCTGGTTACCAGTAAAGCCTAGTACCTGTGGTTGCCTGGATACCAGTGAAGACTCGTCTGTGTGGTTGCCTGGTTACCAGTAATGCCTAGTACCTGTGGTGGCCTGATTACCAGGGAAGCCTAGTTCCTGTGGTTGCCTGGTTACCAGTGATGCCTAGTACCTGTGGTTTCCTGGTTACTAGTGTGGCCTAGTACCTGTAGTTGCCTAGTTACCAGTGAAGCCTAGTACCTGTGGTTGCCTGGATACCAGTGATGCCTATTCCATGTGGTCGCCTGGTTACCAGTGATGCGTAGTACCTGTAGTTGCCTGGTTATCAGTGATGCCTAGTACCTGTGGTTGCCTGGTTACCAGTGAAGCCTAGTACCTGTAGTTGCCTGGATACCAGTGAAGACTAGTCTGTGTGGTTGCCTGGTTACCAGTAATGCCTAGTACCTGTGGTGGCCTGATTACCAGGAAAGCCTAGTACCTGTGGTTGCCTGGTTACCAGTAATGCCTAGTACCTGTGGTTTCCTGGTTACCATTGTGGCCTAGTACAGGTGATTGCCTAGATACCAGTGTGGCCTAGTACCTGTGGTTGCCTGGTTATCAGTGTGGCCTAGTACCTGTGGTTGCCTAGTTACCAGTAAAGCCTAGTACCTGTGGTTACCTGGATACCAGTAATGCCTATTACATGTGGTTGCCTGGTTACCAGTGTGGCCTAGTACCTGTTGCTGCCTGGTTACCAGTGATGCCTAGTATCTGTAGTTGCCAGGTTACCAGTGAAGCCTAGTAACTGTGGTTGCCTGGATACCAGTGTGGCCTATTACCTGCGGTTGCCTGGTTACCAGTGTGGCCTAGTACTTGTGTTGCCTGGATACCAGTATGGCCTATTACCTGCGGTTGCCTGGTTACCAGTGTGGCTTAGTAAATATAATTTTTATGTTAAAAAGGATTTTCACAATTTCTGTGTTTTCAACCCGCTCCTGGCTTTGGTTGAAAAAAGACTGACAGTGTAAACATGGCCTTAAAGTGTCATGTTATGTCATTTATGTAAATCTCTACCCACTCTGGACCTAGGTGCCCAGTGAATGCCAACCATACTTGCTTATGTGTACATACAAAAAGAGCTGTCAATCACTGAGTATGACCGCCCACCAGTAGGATATATATGTTAGGGTGTCACTTATTTTTATTTTTTTTTAATTTCAGGATCATAGCATGCAGTCTATGGGGGACATGTATCATCCGGCGTACGGATGATTTTCGGCGGAAAGTGCCGATTTGCACATTTTTTTATTCGCAAATGGCTGATTTGTGAATAAAATATTTGCAAATCGCCACTTTCCGCCGAGTACGCGGGGGGGGGGGGGGGTTGGGGGGGGGCGGGGGGGTTCGGGGAGGGGCTGTGAAGGGGGCGGAACGGAGGGAGTGGACTCCAGCCCTCAGCTGGCATAGGTTTTCGGTGGTGCGCACCAGAGCGCACGGGATTTATGTAGAGGCAGTCTGCCTCTACATAAATCCCCGTAACGCCGGAGATGCGGGGACATTTATAAGCCCGGCGTAAAAAACGCCGGACTTAATAAATGTCCCCCTATGTCTTTTTTAGGCTATGTCTTTTTATGCAGAATAACGTCCCTCAATAAGGATCATGAACATTATTTACGCCCGTCATTATGAAACAACATTATTTTGCCTATGTTGTGTAAACTTAGCCCTATTTTGCGTCTTATTTTGTTCTATTAGAAACAGTCTAAAAATAGTGGGAATGTTGTGGAGAAGCATCCAATCTATAGCGCTTATAGTTCAAGTAGCTGCTGTCCCTGAAGAAAATGACAAGAAATAATGAGAAGCCAATGGAAACCTTGTTTGCAGAGTTTTACAGGAAAATTAATCTCAATCTTGGGGCATCATTGCACATTGTATTTATAGACTACAGGTAAATAATAAATCTAAGCCTTTTGCATTAAACCTTTACCTGCTGAGTATACTGCATTCATACACCGCAAAGGCTATGTGTACAAGGTGAGTGAAAAGTCTCAGAAACAAAGGGACAATGACATTTATCTCATTACCCAGCAGATGAAGGGTTAGGGGGCCTAACTTTTAGGCTATGTCCAGAACATGTCTGCCATCGTAAAAAGACACCATATTGGATCATGGGCAAATTTTTCCATTGGGAGGGTGGTCATGTAAGCATATCAAAGACCAGAATTGTTGCAGAAATCCATTTCTGCAATCAGATTTGCAAAACCTCTTGCGGTTAAAAAGGTCAAAGCAGAGAAAGTTGCAACCGGGACCGTTCCCTGTGATGCACAGCTATTTGACGTGTTCAGTGAATTGTCCATGGTGCTGAACACAGAGCTGAAGGTGCTGAATCCAATTATTATTAACTTTTGAACCACGAGAGATATTTCAAATGTGATTGCAGCAATCGATTCCTGAGACTATTGTTATCTTTTTTGATATGATACATGACCATCGTCCCACTGGAAAAACTTCCAATACGGCAGCTTTCAACATGGCGGCCATGTTCTGGACATAGCCTAAAAGAAAAGCTCTCTCACCCATTACTTGCTGGGGTATCAGACATGTCATTTCCCTTTACATTTCTGAAATACTCTGACTCCCTATATAGCACTAACAAATCCTGTAGTGCTGTGGTGTGTGTTTATGTATATGTATATGTGTATATTGTACATAAAAAGTAAAAAAGAAAACACAGTGGCGCTGTTTGTGCAGGAGGATTAACCCTGTGAGATGTGTATGTGTAAATTCACACAAATGCACACTCACCTGGTTAGGTCGTACGTATTAGGCACGACTCTAATGTAGGCTTGTAGGTATATAAGGAGGGCTGCTGCCTTCCACCTTCCGATATCCCTGGATGTGGGATCGGGACTGAAATCCAAATGACCTTGCAACAATGGTGGATTCCTTGGCGCTCAAACCTCCAGGCACAGTCACTCCACTTCAATCAAGAGGCAGAGATTTCCAGTGTTCTTGCCAACCAGATGTGTTCTTTATTGCTACGCGTTTCAAGGGTTAACCACCCTCTTCATCAGGCATCATTTATCATTGTGCATGCCAGAAGCAGACTGACTAAAGTCGCCACATATTGTACAAACCCCTACTGCTCTCATCACACCAAGAGGATGGGAAGGGGCAATGGTCTTTGCACATGCTGCATTTACTACAATTTATGCAGGTGTTGATGAAATCTGTTAGAATGAACGGAGCCGCGTCATACAGGGGAGGGAATTCCTTCCCACTGGGGGCGGGCGGGCCGGCCTCCAGTGCTTGAGCACCGGCCGGTTCCCGTGCATAGAACGGCGCCGTGCACGGGAACGGGGCCTCGGTCCGAAAAACGTACTGCGGCACCGGCTTCCCCGTGACGGCACCGTTCGATAGGTGGGTTCAGGTTAAAGAGGATGTACCTGGTGGTACATCCTCTTTAAGTATTGTATTGCCCCCCAAAAGTTTCACAAATCCCCAACATACACTTATTACGGGAAATGCTTATAAAGTGTTTTTTTTCCCTGCACTTACTACTGCATCAAGGCTTCACTTCCTGGATAAAATGTTGATGTCACGACCCGACTCCCAGAGCTGTACAGGCTGTGGCTGCTGGAGAGGATGATAGCAGAGGGACACTGAGGGACACAGGACACTGGGGGGACACTGAGCATCCCCCTGCCATCATCCTCTCAGCCAGTGACATCACCATTTTATCCAGGAAGTGAAGCCTTGATGTAGTACTAAGTGCAGGAAAAAAAGCACTTAATGTGCATTTCCCATAATAGGTGTATTTTGGGGATTTGTTTAACTTTTGGGGGACAATACAATACTTTCGTAAAAATTTTTGCCGGACTTCTCCACAGTAATGTGAATTGTATATGTGTTTTCTCACATCATGGGGTCATATATCCCATGTATAGCTGCAGCTGGCAGTAACTGTACAGTCGCTTTCCTTGATAATTTTACACTCTTCTGTTTATTGACATTTGCTGCATCTAAATTTGTTTCAATTGATTTCAAGTTAAAAAAAAAAGCATCTAATAGTCTGTACACGTCTCCATATTATATCACCATGATGTTCTCTACAACTTCAGGCAAAGCCATAATCTGATCTACACAGGGGACTGGGAAAAAGAGGTCTAAGGATAGATACAGTGTTCATTATAGGAGGACATGGAGCTAAGATTAGACTAACACAACATCATATGAAGCCGTGATATCACCGAATCCAGGAGAACATGAGAACAATCTACACAATTCTCCTCCTAAGGCGCAGACATGTTCTTTTACCTCCTTCCAGTGATCAGCATTTAATGTCATTAGTGTGCTTATTGTGTATTGTAACCATCAGTGATATGTGTCCTGCTCATTCCTGACTAGTAAACTTGTTTTATGTCCTAATCTCTTATAATGACAATTGCACATACTGGAAATATTGTATTCACTTGGAGCCGGTCACCATATAACTGGATTAGGTCACTGTTTTACCACGGACAAACCTATATTTTTATATTAATATTCTAATATAGGTTTTTGGGTAGTGTAACCTAGATGCAAGTCAGTGTCAGAAGGGAGAATCCTTCCCAATTTGACATGAGGCGACCACTAGTATCTATAGCATATTATGTCACTTCGGGCGAATCTTCACCTTCTCCCTGGCGTACGCCTCAGCGGACGCTTGATAAATGTCCCCCTATGTATTGCATATATATTTTAAGTCCCTTAGGGGACTTATAAATGCAACTATCTGATTGCATATACTAATGAATGCTATGCCATATCATTGCATTCATCAGTATTATCGGTGATCTGTACATAGAGTCTGCCTGAGAGCCCCGATTAGTCAGTGACAGGTCCTTGTCCTGTCACTGACTACCTTAAACGCCACGATCGCTGTGCATTGTGACAGGAACGTATATAGAAGTATGGCTGACGTGAAGGGGTTAAAGCTGAAAGTAGGAATCACGTATAAGTATAACTAGTGTAATAAAGGTAATTATCAGTGTAATTATACTAAAGGGAACCAGTCACCAGGACAGAGCTTATGAAAGCACTAACAGTGTTCAATAGATGTTGTAATAACTAGTCATGGCTCTCTTCATGTGATCGCACTCTGTGAGGGTAGTTGACAGGCATAGTTGTTTCTACGCCACAAGCTGCCCGTACATAGAACCTTCTTTGCCTGTCAGTCAGCTTGCAGAGCACCATCACATCCAGACAGTTGTGACTAGTCGTGGCTTGGTCTCTGCCCATGTGCCTACAAAGTGGGGATTTGCATACACTGTGCACCAAAATGAAAGACGTTTTTGCTGCATCAACTGTTGTCACTTTATGCAAAGATTTCCTATTACACCCTGACTCTGGCAGTGTGTAGTAGGAATGCAAACATGGCAGACCTGGAGACCTTTACTAAAGGCTGCACTACAGCATGTGCTATTGCTTTGTCCAGCCTTGCTATAGAAATACTATGTGGATCTGAACCATCACACACATAGACTATATGGAAACTATAGTTCTGGAGACTTCATGTACAAAAAAAGACATTGATAAAATAGACCAGATCCAAAGATAGCACCATTGGGTAAATATATTCCTCCCTCAAATACAATAGAAATACAATGAGACAATAGAAAGACATGTTATCACAATATTCAGCTAACATTTTTATTACATCCAGCCTTTCAGAAGGATAGAACAACTGCAAACCTACTTATATCGGCCATATGGGCATTTACAATCTCCTGTACATGGTAGACTCGAAGAATAGTCCTAACCTTACAACAAACCCAAATATCCAGATATCTACATACCTATAGTTGCTTATTATTATGAAACATACAGGTAAATGAAACATTATTATGAAACATACAGGTAAATGAACAAAGTCAGAAAATTTGAGCCCATATTGTAACCCCATCCCATACACTTATATGGGAATACTGGACAACCCGTTTATGAAGAACTTTTCTTCTCCAGGGTCTCCTGCTCTGTGGCCCTTTACCAAGGCTGGCTCCAGGTTTTTGCGGGCCCTCGGGCAACAGTGCCTCAGTGGCCCCTCATCCATCCACTATACACAGCCATGAGACACCACTAACATACACAAATGCACATTATTGACACACACACTGACTGACACAGACACTGACTGACTGACACTGACAAACACTGATTGACTGACACTGACACCCTCAGACACTGACACACAGCAATTACAGCTCAGTCTTCTCCCTCTTCCTCTCTGTCGGGCTGCTCTCTCCACAGTAAGTTTGAGGACCTTCCGGTCATGTGACCAGGTCCTTCACCCATTTCTCTCTCTGTGCAGGTCCTGCTCCATCTCCTGTGTCTTCTGATGTTCCTTCCGCTTACCCTGTACTACAGTGAGTGGGCTGCATATTAAAACTCCCCCTCTCCCTCTTTGGGCCCCCAGGAGCACTGTGGGCCCTGGCACTTGCCCGAGTAAGCCCTGTGCTGACGCCGGCCCTACCCTTTACAATTATAGGACAGTTCAATTGAAGACCTTTCTGTAATCTATATTCTTGTTCTAATGCTTGCATAAAATGATTTACTTTTATTATCAACCATTCCCGAAATGTTGTCATGGATTTGAGTAGAGTTACCCTTCCAAATCTGTTACTACCACTTGTATGTTTAATGCAGAGCAGAGCAGCCGTTCTTTCCAATCATGATTGCTGTAGGTGACCGCTGTAGGAGCTGCGACTGTATAAACTGCTGCAACAATATAAACCATGAGTGTGAACGGCACAGGGCTATAAAGCTAAGGAAACAATGCTTACATTCTACTATATGGCTGACAATTCTCCCATCCTTCCACCAGACATCGTTCTGCACTGATTCTTGTCCTAATCTCTATTCTTTTTATTTATTTTTATTGGCATAACTATTAAAGGGATATTCCACTCAAACATAACTTTTCATATGTTGCTGCCCATAGTGAGACTAACAATTCCTTCCATACTTGTCATTATCTTTTCAGTCTCCTTCCCCCAGTTCTCAGCTGCTGCTTTCTGCTTAAAACACAAAAATCTGTATATGAGCCTTTGTCTCCATCTCCCACTTTCCTGCACGATGCGGAGGCCTGGAAGACTGGGTTAACCCTATCTCCAGGGCTGTGGTGGAGCTGGAGAAGATGGTGCCAGAAATCAGCGACCTGGAGAACCGCCTGCGTAGTAACAACCTGCGAATCTTGAGATTGCCAGATTGAGTGGAGGGGAAGGATCAGTTGCATGTACTACGCAGTAGCTGAAACCCCTTCTGCCAGAGATTGAGTTCTCCTTGGTGTTTGCAGTGGAGCGAGTGCATTGAGTACCAGCCAGACCTCCCCTGCCTGAGTCTCTTCCAAGGTGCATCTCCTGAATAGTACCAACTGGGACTTGGTCCTTCCACACCCCAGACGTCTGCCGTTTATTAAGTATAACGGAACTCAGGTGTCCATCTTCCCGGACTTCTCTGCAGATCTCCAGAAGAAGAGGGTCACCTATATGGCAGTGAAGCGCAAACTTAAAAGTTATAAAAATCACCAATATACACTTATTATAGGAAATGCTTATAAAGTGCTTTTTTTCCCCTGCACTTAATACTGCATCAAAGGCTTCACTTCCTGGATAACATGGTGATGTCACTTCCTGGATAACACGGTGATGTCACTTCCTGGATAACATGGTGATGTCACTTCCTGGATAACACGGTGATGTCACTTCCTGGATAACACGGTGATGTCACGACCCGACTCCCAGAGCTGTGCGGCCTGTGGCTGCTGGAGAGGATGATGGCAGGGGGACACTGAGCATCCCCCTGCCATCATCCTCTCCAGCAGCCACAGCCTGCACAGCTCTGGGAGTCGGGTCGTGACATCACAATGTTATCCAGGAAGTGACATCACCATGTTATCCAGGAAGTGAAGCCTTGATGCAGTAGTAAGTGCAGGGGGAAAAAAAGCACTTCCCGTAATAAGTGTATATTGCTGATTTTTATAATACATATAATACAATACTTTAATAAAAATTTTCACCGGACTTCTCATTTAAGGAGTGCAATATTCCATACTCTATGGCATATCCCGCTTGCGGGTGGTGGATGGCGATAAAGTGCTGTTCTCTGGGACTCCGCAAGATGCGGAGGAATGGCAGTATAGGCAATGTCAGAGGTCTTCTCGCCTGGACTAATTGCCCGGTTACCTGTGTGAGTATGGTTCCGAGGTCTGGTACTATTTACAATGCTTAGCCTCCCTCCAGCAGGGATGCTAACTAAGACTCCACAATAGGCGGAGCAGATGGAATTTGGGTCTCTTTGCCAGGGGTATTTGTCACACTGCATCTCTATGCATCCTGCAGTTGTTAACTGTTATCTATCCTGTTTCTCTAAACCTCTGTTAAATCAGAGCAGCTGAAAATATACTGTACCTACGCTCCGGATCAGAGTTTGCTGTTTATTTTCTATACTTATTGTGCACCAGAGGGCAGCAGTGCTCCAGCTATGAGAGTAATATCTGCAATTCTGGATATGCCACGTAACTGATGTATATATGTAAATATTTTGTTCTTTTAGCTATAACTCCTGTGTATATGACTGCTGAGTCACTCCTAGCAGGGACATGGGGTGACTCTAAGTGACATATTTTGCTCAATTCTCTGGTTACCTGCAGCAATACCAGCATTCGTCTCTCTAATGGCCCATTCCCACTGAGCAAAAGAGGCTGAATTTACAAGCAGTGTCTGCACGGAGGATTCTGCTTGAGATTCTGCCTCTCCTATTGATTCAACGGGATTTCTTGTGCACCTCAGCTCTCCGCTCAAAGAATCCCATTGAAGCCAGGCAGAATCTCAAGGGGAATCCGCTGTGCAGACCCTTCTTGTAAATTCAGCCTCTTTCTCAGTGGGAATGGGCCCTTAGGGTACTATTACACGGAACGATAATTGGCCGAATCGGCCCGATTCGGCCGATTATCGCTCCATGTAATAAATACAACGATCAGCCTATGACAACGATCATCGGCTGATCGTTGATATAGGTTCTGACCTATTTTCGCTGGTCGCCGACCGAGCACGGCTACGTATAATAGCGGTGCGCGGCCGGCGGCTGATGATATACATTACCTATCCACGTTCCAGGGCTGCTCCTGCGGTCTTCTCCCCGTCCCTCTCGCTCTGGCTTCAGCTGTCAGAGCCCGGCCAATCACATGCCGCGGCGGTCCCGGCCTGTGATTGGCTGAGCGGCCTGTCAGCTGACAGGCCACTCTGAAGTTAGAGCGCGCAGGACCTGTGGAGAAGTGGACCGCAGAAGCAGCCCTGCAGCCTGGATAGGTAATGTATGTAGTTTAAACAAGGGCTGCAAGGACATCGGTAACGATGTCCTTGCAGCCCTTGTTAAACGATTATCGGGCCGTGTAATAGGCCCAGTAACCGAGCAACGATCTTTTACAGGTATTATCGGGCCCCCATCGGCCCGTGTAATACCACCCTTAGAGAGACACAGTTTATCTTCTATACTGCTTATTGTGCACTAGAGGGCAGCAGAGTGTAAGCTATAAGAGTAATATGCCCACACTTTAACTCTTGATCTACCACGTTACTTTCCATTGGAATGCAGCTCTTATCGGCCTATTTCACTCCTTAATGGTGCGTTCACACCTACAGGATCTGCAGCTGATTTTCTGCAGCAGATTTCATTTAAATAACTGAACACAGCATCAAATCTGCTGCAGATCCTGTAGGTGTGAACGCACCCTAACCTAGATTATAAGATTCGGACAAAAATACTAGCGAACAGATTAAATAAATTTATTACTGAGATTATCCCCTCTGATCAGTCGGGTTTCATATCTGGCCGCTCAACCTAGATAATATTTGTTCAGTCTCTCATTTCCTCTTTTCTTATACCAACTAGAAACTCAATTTTGAATTCACCATGAGGTCTGTAAGCTGGGGGTTGTATGTAGAGATCAAGTAAAATAGAAAAATAGTAGAAAAATAAAAAAAAAAGTAGAAAAATAAATGCCATAGATCAGAGATGTGACGTGGAGTCACTGAATGTAAAGGAGTACTTCCATCTCAGCATGTTATCCTCTATCTGTAGGGTAAGGGATAACAAGCTGATCGCTGGGAATCCCACAGATTCTAAGAATCGTCCTTGCAATGAATAGAGCACTTATGGCATCTGTGCTTCACTCATTCTCTATGGGATAACAAGCTGAGATGGGAATACCCCTCTAACACCACATTTGTCTTCCTATTGCTTCCCCCCCCAGTGATAACAGCCGATTGCTGGGATATGAAAAGAAGACATGGTGGCTTCATGAAATAACATCTTTAATCAGAAAAATAGAAAAAAATAGCTGAATATAAAATTCCATATACAGTAACAATGATTGGTATCACAGGTTGTAAAGGAGGCACCTCACTAGGATCCACTGCACAAGTATTGTGGAGCAGCATTTTATAAGGGAGATTTAATAAGGAAGGGCCCCAGGCGTACGCCACAATAAAGGGGTACCCCTGTTTGCTTGACCTTTGTGCAATGCCTGCAGCAAGCACAGGGCCTGCCAGCTTTACTAAGAGGTGGGAGCCTCTTAGTAAATCCGGATGGGAAAAGGGGACAGGGCTTTATCTAAGAGTGTAAATACCCCCCAAAGTTCACAGTGCTTGAACTCTTAGGGGGGGAATTATCAAAGGGTGTAAAATTTAGACTGGTGCAAACTACCCACAGCAACCAATCACAGCTCAGCTTTAGGCAGTGCAGAAAGGAAAGAGGAGCTGTGATTGGTTGCTGTGGGCAGTTTGCACCAGTCTAAATTTTACACCCTTTGATAAATCTCCCCCTTAGCCTTGAAACATGGCTAGGGATACATAAAACTAGAAATTATTGTATAAAGACAGTACCAAAAAAACCCTGAAAACTATTTTATTCAGATACCTCAGACCCCTTTTTACATCAGTCCCTAAATACTGTGTAGCAGTGTAATGTGATCCCATAGCAGAATAGATTCACTATGGACATCAGATATGGTTTCCAGAAACTGCTAGGAAAGAAGAGTCTTCTACAATATTCTCAGGTGATACATTCTTTAATGCTGCAGGTAGCAAGTAGTTCTGGGCCATGGTCCTTTATAACAGATGAAAGGCATAACTACTGCACGTAGTCTGTTGTCAGTCACTGGTAGGAAGTACTTTGTATACACAGAGCACACCATGGGACATGACACTTGTTTCATCTATCAGTGTCTGGGCCATATTCTACAGTCCAGCTGCAGTTTTTATGCTTACTGAACCACAAGTCATTAAAGGTGCTCCGCGGTGATGTCTGCCTGTCCAGCTAGATGTAATTGATCTCTCCCTGTTTGGGTATAGCGAGATATATCAACCACGGCTGGCAAGGCAGGGAGAAGCCACGGGGTATCCCCTTAAATGACTTGTGGTTTGGTTACCTAAAAGTGACAAAAGGTTACAGCTATTCACTTGCAAAAAGGTTGTGTGTGGTAGTCCAATTCAGCTCCATTCACTTCAATGGAACTGAGCTGCAAAACCTACACCCAAACTGGCGACAAGAAGAGTGGTGCTGTTTCAAGAAGAAAGCGGCCATGTTTCTGTAAGGGTCATATTACAAGGGCCGACTACCGCCCAATTATTTTAGTAAACGAGCGCCGATCTGCTAGATTGACGCTCGTTTACTGGACGGCCCGATAATCAGGCAGTAAAAGCTGCATGGACATCATTAGCCCTTGCCCAAACACCTGATACCTTACCTCTCCATGCTCTTCTCTCCTGTGCTCCACAGCTCCCTACTCCTGGCGGCAGCAGCAGCGTCTGAGAGGCCTGTTAGCTGAAAGGCCGCTCAGCCAATCACAGTCCGGGACCCCTTGTGGGGACACTGCAGCCGTTGGGACCAGGAAGCTGCAGAGCACAGGAGAGAAGATCAGGAACTGGAAGAGGTAAGGTATCAGGTGTTTGGGCAATCGTCAGCCTTTGGCTGCGCATCATTACACGTAGCAATGCACGGTGGGCGCCCAACGATTTTAGGTCCAAACCTACACTATTAGCTGATGAAATGATCATCGGCTGATCTTTGGTGTAGGTTTGGACCTAAAATCGTTGGGCGCCCACCGCACATCGACCGATAATTGGCCCAATTTGGCCGATTATAGCTCTGTGTAATAGGGCCCTAACTCTAAAAAAACCCTTTAGGAAGACCGGTTTTGTTTTTTGTTTTTATACTTTTGCACAGGCCTGCTAAGCTGAATTATAGGAGGAAACAGCGGCTGATCAACAGAAAGTCCCCATAAAGAATCTTCTTCCATTGATGAGCAGCCACATGTGTTCACCAGAATTGTGGAAGTGATCTTTTGTATATTGTGTTATTACTACAGAACGGCCCTAGAAATGGGCAAGAGGCGGCTGTCCAGCTGATCACATGGATCCCTATGCAAGGGATCCACCCTCAGCACTGGTTTCTGGGGCAACTTCTTCCATTTCCACATCCTGCTGAGACATCTTGGATTTTCTTTTTTTGGTGCTATTCTTTGGTGCTACAACGTTCTCAACTTCCATGCTGTTCATCGCTTTTTGAGGCTTAGACATGGGCTCCACTGAAACAGATAATCATATATGCATATTATTGATGGGCAATATCCAGTGAGCTATGATTATAGACAATGTCTATTAGTTAGGTTCTGTTCACATTAGTGTCTCTTAGTACACCAGGAGCCAGCCCCCCACCCCCCCTCAATCTCTTAGGGCCAGTTTACAAAGAGCAAAAGTGGTGGAATTCCGAAGAATCCCGCCTGCCTCAGTGTGTCAATGTGCACCTTTGCTTCCGTCGCTCTCAACATGTTGATTCTTTGAGCGGAGAGCAAGCCCTCCCATAGAGACAGTGTGTGACACTGAGGCAGGATTCCACGGCAGAGCTCTTTTGCTCCTTGTGAACTAGCCCTCAGGGGCCTATTCCATGGAGCGATAATCGGGCCGATTCAGACGGTTATCGCTACGTGGAATAGAGACAACGATCAGCTGGTGATTGTTTCATCGGCTGATCGTTTATTTAGGTCCAAACCTAAAATCATCGGGCACTGAGCGTGCATCGCTGTGTGGGTGACCGACGATTTCACAAGCACCATACTTTACCTTAGCATGTTGCAGGGCTTCTCCTGCGCTCCTTCTTCCTCCCGGCCCCCCGTGGGCAGCAGCAGCTTCGGAGCAGTGATTGGCTGAGCGGTCTGTCAGCTCAGACAAGCCGCACCGAAGCTGCTGCTGCGTGAAGGACCGGGAGGCAGAAGGAGCGCAGGAGAAGCCCTGCAACATGCTTAGGTAAAGTATGGTGTTTAAACAAGGGCTGCAAGGACATCGGCAACGATGTCCCTGCAGCCCTCGCTAAATGATTATTGGGCCGTGTAATAGTAAACGAGCGCTGATCTAGCAGATCGGCGCCCGTTTACATTAATCGGGCCCCCATCAGCCCGTGGAATAGGAACCCTAAGGAAGTGTTTAGTTTTCCACTCCAATAATAACATTGGTATTGTCACAAGTGTGAACAAAAAACTGACAAACTTTTTGTGAGAATAGAATTCCCAGACGCATTACTCATCCACAAAGGCACCCCCATTATCCCCAACATACCATCCATGGACGCTTTCTCTTTCTGGAGATGCTGAAGTTGCTTAATCAATTTTCTCTTCTTCTTCCCAGAAAGTGTAATATTTGCTCTAGCGCTGGAACTAGAAAGACAAAAACAGAACACCTATATGTGAATACAGTATTAGGCTATGTTCATACATAGTAAGAGACCAGCCGTTCCGTGACCCGGCCGGTCTCTGAAAAGATCATCCCGGCCGGTACTGCAGGATGATCTTTGTAGCCGCAGGGTTCTAATGTGGGCGCACCCGTGCGCACCTGCATCAGAACTCCCCACAACACACTATGGAGCGTGCGGCCAGAGCCTCTCGCTCCATGGTGTGCACTGACAGGGTTTTCTGCGGCCGGTATTCAATGAATAGCGGCCGCAGAAAACTGACATGTCAGTTGTTTGCGGCGCCGCTAGGGATCCCGGCCGGAGCGTATACTATCTGCAATCGGCAACAACAGCCGTAGTTATACGAAAATATACGTAGTGTGAACATAGCCTTAGGTGTATAGCTTATGGAAGCAGGAAGAAAGGCAGGGGTGGGGAATTAGGGGGGAGGCGAGTACAGAGGCTTTTTATGTTTTCAATCCACATGGAGGCATATAACAAAAATTAATTTTTTCCTGAAAAACTCATTTAAAGGGGTATTCCACTAACTTTATATGTTGCTGCCCATGTTGAGACTAACAATTCCTTCCATACTTATTATGTATTCAATCTCCTCCTCCCATTTCTGAGCTGCTGCTTCCTGCTAAAAACACAAAAATCTGTGTGTGAGCCTCTCTCTCTGTCTCCCCCTCCTCCCCTTCTGAGACAGCTGATGTAAAGAAGTTTCTGACTGGCTTTATCTGCAACATTGTAGCTTCTTTGTAAGGCTGGGAGGATTAATCTCAGTGAGATTGTTAGCAACTTGACCTCAGAATATCCCTACCAGCCTTACAAAGAAACTACAATGTTGCAGATAAAGCCTGCCAGGGACCTGTTTACATCAGCTGTCTCAGAAGGGAGGGGGGAGGAGGGGGAGATGGAGAGAAAAGCTCACACACAGATTTTTGTTTCTTTAGCAGAAAGCAGCAGCTTAGAACTGGGGGAAGGAGACTGAATAGATAATAGGTATGGAATAAATTGTTAGTCTCACATGGGCAGCAACATAACAAAAGTTATGTTTGAGTGGAATATTCCTTTAAGGGCTCCTTCATACTGTTATTTTGTTTTGTTTTTGTGTTCTTCCTTATTTAATGTCATAGACTAGGTTCACGCTGCGTTATTGCATCTGTTTTACTGCATTTTTTCCAGTATTTTTAATTTTAACATACAGAAAAACAGATAAATTTCAATCAGTTTTTCTTTAATATAATGTAATGGAAACTAAAATGAAACTGATGCTGGGGGGGGGGGGGGGGTCGCATACAACAGCATCCACTTATGCATGAGTTTTTTTCCTTTAAATGTATACGCTTTGCACCGACCTTCTCTTCCGTAAGTGATGACGTGTTATTAACTCTTTGTCTACCACAGCGCCAACGATCTTATGCTTCTTTCGTTTCTCCCGGGAAATCACACGACGTCTCTTAAAGACATTTTTTTTCAAGTCCTGTTGTAGAAAAACAGATAAAAGTGATAACCTAGTGACAACATGGCAACACAACCTACACAACACTCAAACCTTGTGTCTCATGGCCGTCACCTGTTATTAAAGTGATAGTCACCCCCTTTTTGGTATGTGCGGTTCTCAGCACCATTCAAAAGCTTACATACTGCACAATTCATATCTACTTCTAGAAAATATGTTTTTTCTCAAAACTGCTTTTCATCATTGGTGGGCTGTGTCATCTGAGCAGGGTCCAGGCCATGACGCCGCATCTTCCTGCCTACGTGGGCACCATAGTCCCCACCCCCTCTATGACATCATCAGCAGGTGCCGCTGGGGGAAGGAAAAATCATCTTGCCAGGATTCTGTGGCGCAGGCGTGGTTGTGCACAGATTCAGAGCAAAATGACTTCCTGGCCTCCACTGCAATATGAGCGGCACCTGCAGAGGGAGGCGGAGACTATGGCACGCAGGTGGTGAGACAGCGGTGCAACGGCCTGAAGCCCCGCTCAGATGATACTGGCGACCAATAATGAAAAGCAATTTTATATGTTTTATTAGAGGTATATATGAAATGTGCAGCTTGCAAGCTTTTGAATAGTGCTGAGAACTGCACATTCTAAAAAAGGGGGTGACAATATCACTTTAAAGGGGTTATCTAGGATTGGGGGGAAGGGGATAGAACCCCGAAACGTGTTTGACGCTATTTACACTCACAAGCTACACTATATATATATATATATATATATATATATATATATATATATATCTCATCTCTGCTATTTACTCAACTAGTAAGAACGAAATCTCTCACTGACTCATTTTAAAGCTGTAAGGGGCCCCATTCCATCTAGAAACACGCGAAACACACCCCAACGCCCAGAAGGACCGGGCGATGGCGACAGAGAGGACTAGTCCAGCCATATCACTTTGAGTAATGAGGTGCTCATATACCAGCAGCACATTACATATCTTATACTCTGTGCTTATATACATGTATGGGGATCCCACCACATTGGAAAGATACAGCAGTCTAGCAGCGATAATTTGTGTGGTGAACATAGCCATTACATCATATTCAGTTCTCAGTGGAGAGATGTGAGACTCTGTCCACCACCACACTGAACACTGTGTTTGGTACAATACTCATGACCTTTCTACTACTTGTGGATGTCCCCGACCACCAGCGCGTTTAGCTGCCTTTAGTATGAGGTGTATGGGCACCATGATATAGGACTCCAGCTTGACCAGCGATCTGGTCCTTTTATTCTTATCTTCCCATGCTAAGACCTTAGCGTATACAGCACAAATTAACCCTCCTAAACCATTGAAATGAATGGCATCTGCTGCTCTCAGCCACAATGTACATCAGCATCCAGTTGTCGGTGGATGCTCAATACTAAGGGATACACAAAACACAGTGTAAACCAAGTCTTAGGGTGCGTGCACACTACGGAATTCCCATGTACAGTATATCCCGTGGCGTATTCCGCCGCTAGAATAGACACTATTCTATGCATGGCCGGATTCTGGATTCCGCCAAAAGAAGTGAAATGTCAATTCTTTCGGCGGAATGCGGAATCCGCCTGTGCATAGAATAGTGTCTATGACACGGGCGGAGATGCACGCTGATGCGTGCGGGTACGAGCGACGGAATACACCGCAGGTTATAAGCGGGAACTCCGTAGTGTGCACGCACCCTAAGGCTGGGTTCACACTATGTATATTTCAGTCAGTATTGTGGTCCTCATATTGCAACCAAAACCAGGAGTGGATTAAAAACACAGAAAGGATCTGTTCACACAATGTTGTAATTGAGTGGATGGCCGCCATTTAATGGCAAATATTTGTTGTTATTTTAAAACAACGGCTGTTATATTGAAATAATGGCCGTTCTTTACCATTATATGGCGGCCATCCACTCAATTTCAACATTGTGTGGACAGATCCTTTCTGTTTTTAATCCACTCCTGGTTTTGGTTGCAATACTGACTGAAATATACGTAGTGTGAACGCAGCCATAGGCTATGTTCACACTGCGTATATGTCCGGCCGCATATTTTCGCGGCCGGACATATACGCGGTAAACTCCGGCCGGAGATTCACGCTACTTGCGGCCGGCTACGTACGGACCGCGAACTTACGCCCGAAGTCTACTTACGCTTCCCGAGCGCCCTACGTAGCGATCTGACAGCGGTCTTTCACTTGGAAAGCTTCGCCTAGCCCCGGACACCCCACAGAACCTTTTGGATCAGCACAAAAAGCTGCAAAAATGAAGAAATCCCCACTACGTACGGGACCACATGTAACGCTACGGGCGTAGGTTACGGCATTTTCGTCCGCAAACAATGGTCTGGTTCATTTTTTACGCCGCCGCGTACAATCCGGGCGTAAGTTCGTACGTAGTGTGACCTGTGCGCCCGTAGATCGTATACTTTGCATTATACGCAAACTACGTAAGTCTCCGGCCGCTTATTCACGGAACGCGCTACGGCCGGAAACTTACGTAGTGTGAGCCTTAAAGTGAATGTACCATCAGGCCCGGACTAAAGTACTGGAGGTGCGCCGACCCCCCCCCAGTGGGAGGAATCCCCTGCCCTTCTATGACGTGGCTCTATTAGAATCAATGGAGCCGTATCATAGAGGGGTGGGGGTTTCCTCCCACTGGGGGTGGGTCGGCGCGCCTCCAGTGCTTCAGCCCGGGCCTGATGGTACACTCACTTTAAAGTGAATTTACCATCAGGTACATTGCTTTCATTTTTTTATATGAATAGACCAGCATGGGGATGCCAGTGATGCGGTCCTTTTTTTTTTGAGCTGCGACCCAGTTCCCACACACATTGACAGTATATGTGACAAAACCCCTGCCCCTCTGTGACGTGACTCCATCAATTCTATGGCTAAAAAAAAAGGACCGCTACACCGACATCCCTGTGTCGGTCTATTCATATAAAAAACGTAAAGCGATGTACCGGATGATACCTTCACTTTAACCCCTTCCTAACATATGACATACATATTAGTCAGGCTCATAGGCGGTGGGCACAGGCTGCTATCAGCTATAGGGGCTCCATCGCGCTTTGGGTCCCCTCACAGCTTAGCGCCTCTATACTGTTACTGTAGGGACCCCCATAAGGCACCATGATATCAACAGGTTGTTTTAATAACAGCTCCCCCTTAAGCTTAACATTACTCAGATAACATTAAAATCCCTTTAATCCAAGGAAAGGTGGAGGCGTCACCCATAGCAACCAGCCAGACCTCCTGCCTACATCTTCCAAAGAAGCCTGCCACATACTAACCAGAATCTGACTGGTTGCTATGGAAACCTCCTCCACTCTCTCCCCCCTTGCCGTTCAGGGTTACATCAGTACCAGTACACATGAACAGCACGGAACGCTTATTAGTAAATACCGTTTTCGGCCGGTTGATCTTCCCTCCGGGAGCCATGCTGCAGTCACGTGTGCTCCTCGGCAAACTATTTCCGGTAGTTCTTGCGTTCCAAGCCTCAGTTTCGGTCGCCCGTTGTATTGACCAATTACAGGTTAGTGAGTGGGCGGGGCGGGGGTATATAAGCGCTGACCGCGCTCTGTTCCGTCTCTTCGTTGCGGGACAGGTACGGAGTGGTGTGGGGCTTGTGGTTTGGGTAGAGCTGGGTTGCGCCTCCATTTCTTGGCATGCAGGGTGTTGTCCGTACCCCTGTGTGTAATGTACGGAGGTAGATGATTTCCGGTGCTATGTCTTCGGTGCCAGCTCTTTCCTGGGCTGGTTCTATCCTCAATCACTGGTACAAGTTGTGTACAGGCTCTGTATGGCGGTGCTGGGAGTAGGATAGATGGCGGGCTCTCATCTGGTCTATATATATATATATATATATATATATATATATATATATATATATATATATATATATATATATATATATATATATATATATATATATATATATATATATATATATATATATATATATATAATCTCTCTCAATGGGAGTTTAGCTGCAGTAACTAAGTATGGCCACTACACTCTGTATGGCGCTGGCTGCTTGTGTGTGACTGTGCTGTGAGCCCCACACTGATCTGATACTAATGGCCTACCCTGTAGATAGGTTGTCAATAAACCTGGTCTGAAAGCCCCCTTTAATATCTGTTAGGAAAATGTTATATGTTAAATAGCTTTTATAAGTAGTCGGTGAGTTGAGCTTGATCCATTCTAACCAATCTCATGTTCTTTCAGCTTCTTCAAGGTGAGCTGTGTATGCTGGTGACAAGAAATGATGACTACTGTGCAGAAGATGAAGGGATCTTGGTGTGTATGAGTGACTAGATGCCATGATCCGTACCACTCTGAGGGCATATCTATAGTGTTATGGGACCAGTATTATAAGGGAAATGCCATGGATGTTCCAGTACACTTGTGGTTTATCTCAAAGTGACTCAGGCTTTAAGGGGGTGATCACACACTCATGCAAGGAGCAGATTATATGGAGGACATGTGTAGCTGCCTTCTCTCCATACGCTTTGGTCTCTGTATCTAGGAATTGCCAATAAAAAGCCTGAATGTGTGAACACACTTCTAACGTGCCAATTGGGAATGCAATTACCTGCTGCTATGTAGATGCCTTCTATACTTACATGAGGTGTGCAGGCTGGAGCTGGTCTAAAGCCCCCCCTTCCCCCAATGATGGTGGTGCCAGTGACCATGATTGTATTGGCAGCCTTGCATGGCCATTAGTGAATGCATCCAGGTGGCTTAAGCTAGGTTTAGAAAATCCTTCCTTCAGGCTGGTCTTCCCTTGTATGGCTATCCTCGTAGTCACTGCTGCAGTGATCTCTTGTATCTGTGGTGCTGAAGCCGGTCACTGACTGCAGCATGATATCCCCAATGTACATGTGGTCATAATGGGAACAGATTTGGGGCTTTAAAGGGGTTATCCTGCGCTCCATTTACTTCAACAGAACTGATTTGAAACACTACCCAATTTGGAGACAAGGGGGGGGGGGGGGGGGGAAGGAAGTGGCCATGATTTTGTAGCGCTGGATAACCTCTTAAAGGGGTTATCCAGCGCTACAAGAACATCCACTTTCAGAGACTGCCCCTCCCTTGTCTCCAGCTTGGGCAGGTTTTTGCTGATCACTTCCATTGCAGTGAATGGAGCTTAACTGTGAACTGCATCTGAACTGGAGACAAGTCGTTGTCTCTGAAAGAAAGTGGCCATGTTTTTGTAGCACTGGATAACCCCTTTAGTGTGTAGTCTTAAACTCAGAACCCCCCCCCCCCCCCCCCCCCCCCCCCCATAGACACGAGTGATCCTAAGCACATATATTGCTGTATTGTAACTAACATATCTGATCTCAATAAAGCTGCTTTAAATTAAAGTCTTTGATTAGTTTTCATTTTTCACTTTGTCCTGGACTGTTTCAGTAGGGGGTGGGGGTGTCTTATACACCAGTGTGAGGAGTTCTGTGCAGGGTCTGCAGCAGACTTGATGCTGTGTTCAGTTATTTAGTCAAATCTGTGGATCCTGTACGTGTGAAGCTTCCTTTATGGTGTTAAGAGATATACCTGATAGATATTTGAAGCCAGAACAGGTCATAAAGGAAAGTTCTCCAAAATCCATTCTTGGCTTTGGCTTCAAAAGTCTGTCAGCTAAATCTGTCTAAACACTTACTCAGACAGTGAGTTCTAGCAGTGCTGTAAGGGTAGCTTCACGCGTACCGACTCGCAGCGTTAATAACTGAGTTGGTCCTGGCAGATCACTTTCACTACATACACACAGCGGTCTGAAGTGTGTATGTAATTCTGCCGGCCGCTGAACCCCTTCACTGCTGCCCGGCTCCCGCTCTGTATACATTACCTGTCCTTGCTGCACGGGGTCCCGGCGTACTGCTCTCCCGCCCGGCCAATCAGCGAGGATAGGTAATGTATGCAGAGCCGGGCGGCAACAGTAGGGGTTAAGCGGAATGGCAGAATTATACTCAGTGGTCGTTCAGATTGCTGTGTATGTAGTGAAGTGATCTGCCAGGACCTAACTGACTCAGTTATTTACGCTGCGAGTCGGTACGTGTGAAGCTACCCTAAAGGTGCTCACAATAATGGCTTATTCCCATGTCCTGCGCCTATGACAGGGAAGCCCTGTACTCAGTGTTTCCCCCCACCTGACATGTATTAATGTAGGGAGTTTCTGGCACTGTAATAAAGCAGCTGCATGGCTCCGTCATTAGTGCCACAGAGTCAAACAGTTGCTGTGCTCCTGGCATCGATACATTATACTGGGGGGAGAAACACAGGCTTTCCTGTAAGATATGGGATGTGGAAGTAAGCCCTGGCTGTCGGAACAAACATCTGGTAAATGTTCCTGCTTGGCTCCCTAGACACACGAATGTTTGGCCTGTCAGCTCCACATGGGTCTCCAAACTGTGGCCCTCTGAAACCACAACTCCCATCATGCCTGGACAGCTAAAGCTTTGGATTTGCCTGTCCAGGCATGATGGCAAATGTAGTTCTGCAACAGCTGGAGGGCCGCAGTTTGGAGACCCATGGCTCAGTGCTTGCTGCTTCCTCACTAGCTGTCAGTGCTACTTCACACACAGTAAGTGGGAGAGGTGCTGCCTAGACAATCAGATTGTCCAGGTAGCCCATAGAAGAGAGTGGTGGTCTGCTGCCACACTTGTGTTGCATAACAGCCAGCAGACAGTCATTGGCAAAATGGTTCATGCAGAAAGGCAATGATGCCTTTCAGTATGAGCATTACCCCAAGCTGCTATTTCCCAAACACCAAAAATTAAAGGATAAACTAATCCTCTCCATGTAACGCTCAGTCCAAACTATGAGACCATGGCTCTACCATTAGGAGTGCTTCTAGCAAAGCGTAGTGGAAGCCTCAGGTGTCATAAGCTTTGGTCAGTAGTGATCAGTGCTGTGCCATAGGGGTACGAGCTGTGGGCCTCATGTCTTCCAGCAGGTGCTGTACACACAGTATGGATCTCTGGAGAATTCCGCAGCATTTACTGTACAGAGACTGCAGCGTCAGATCACCACATTGTAGTGTTTTATATGTTGGGAACTGGCTCAGGTGCCACATCCCTGGTCTCCACCAGTCTTTGTACATCCCGCATCCTGCTGCTGTCCCATGGGACTGAGGTCGGGGAAGAGGTTTTTCCTGCAGATCTGTGATATATGTGGTGAGATGAAGAAATTTAATGAACACAACAGCAGTCTTGCGGTCCCACTCTTAAGGCCTTGTTCACACATGGTGTGTTTGCTCAGTATTTTGTATCTAGCTTTCTGGAAGCAGCAGATTAATATAGTGCAGCGTGCCACAGCATCTTAAAGGCATTTTCTAATGCTGCGTTTACATGAAATGGTTATCGTTTGAATTTTTACAATAACGATCTTTCAACTCGTTATCAATTCGTTGTTGGTCGTTCACTAAAAATTTGCAGATCGCTTCGTGTAAACAGTGTTTCACCGATTCATCCTGTGTGAGATGGGCTTAAGCGATCTTAAGGGTACATTCACACTTACCAGATCCGCAGCTGATTTTATTTAAATAACTGAACACAGCATCAGATCTGCACCATCAAATCTGCTGCGGATCCTGTAGGTGTGAATGCACCCTAAAACGATAACTATTTTTTTCAAATGATCTATCGTTCCGTCTCAGTACTGATCATTATAAAAAACACATTTCTTCTAAATCGTTCGATTGGGCGAATTATTGCTCTGTGTAAAAGGGCTATTGCCTAAACCAATAGTTATACTTGTAGGACTTATTAAGGTAATTTTTTTTTTTAAATACAATAATTTAGCAAACTCTCCTCATCCTGATATGCTGCTCTTTTAGGTTACCAATAATGATGAGCAAATTTACAGTAATGAAACACTTTAGGGGAGATTTATCAAAGAGGTGTAAAGTGAGACTGGCTCAGTTGCCCCTAGCAACCAATCAGATTCCACCTTACATTCCTCACAGATTTTTGGGAAAATAAAAGGTGGAATCTGATTGGTTGCCGGGGGCAACTAAGACAATTCTACTTTACACCATGTTTGATAAATCTCCCCTTTATCTCTGCAATCCGCTCATCAGCCGGCTGCCTTATAACTCACTGTCACTGGGAAAAGCTGGATCCAGTCCTGGGAAACTTCTGCCAGATTCCCAGGACTAGATCCAGCTTTTCCCAGCACCCAGGGAGGAATGGCAGTCAGTTTAAAGGCAGCCAGACGATGAGCGGATTGCAGAAATAACTAAGTGTTTGGTCACTACTGTAAATTCGCTCATCTCTGGTTCCCAACTACAGCTCTGCACTAAAAGCAGTAGTCTGGCTGGTGTATAATATATAAATACGTATACAATAGCAATGCACACACCAACCAGACCGCAGCTCTAAGAGCAGAGCAGTAGTCGGTAAGCTAGACAACCAGCTGTTAACAATGGGAGGGAAAGAGCAGCCTATCAGGAGTAGGAGACAAGTTTGCTAAATGACTTTTCAAAAATATTGAGTGTAACTGTTAGTGGAGATGGGAATACCCCTTTAGGGTACGTTCACACCTACCGCATCCGCAGCGGGTTTGACGCTGCGAGTTAGCAGCGAAATCCCCTGCGGATCCAGTACTGTGAATTTGAATGGGTCCCATACACGCGGCGGATCCGCTGTGTGTATGGGACCCGGCCCCTTTAACCCCCGCGCCACCGGCAGAAAGCCTGCCCACCCGCAACACAGGCCCCCCCCCCGTCCGCACCGCTGGCCGCCCCGAGTACACATTACATGCTCAGCGCCGCGGCTTGATTCAGATTCCCGCCTCCCCTCGCTCCTCTTCAGTCAATCAGGGCTGCTGTGCACTGATTGGCTTAAGAGAGGAGCGAGGGGAGTCAGGAGCTTCACACAGCCGTGGAGCCGAGCAGGTAATGTATGCTCGGGGCGGGGGGCCTGGGCTGCGGGTGGGCAGGCTTTCGGCCGGTGGTGCGGGGGTTAAAGGGGCCGGGTCCCATACATGCAGTGGATTTGCTGCGTGTATGGGACCAATTCAAATTCACAGTAATAGATCCGCAGTGGATTTCGCTGCTAACTCACAGCGTCAAATCCGCTGCGGATCCGGTAGGTGTGAACGTACCCTTAAGGCTATGCTCGCTTGAAAGCAGGTGAAACCAGGCTCCCTACGTCCACCAACTGTAACATGGCTATGAGTGTGATGTCTGCCCTTATATCTATATGCGTAATTGTCACCAGATAAACCTAATCTAATATCTTGTTATAATTAGGTACTGAACTACTTAACCAGGGCTCTGTGCAGGATCAGTGTACCAGGCCGCTCTGCTCCCGTCCATGCCATCTATAGCACATGTATCTATAGCACATGGACTTCTAGTGTAATGTGTCTATGGAGCAGTGGAGACTATGAAAAAATAACTGGGAATTGTAGTTGGACAGATTGGAGACCATTGCTCTTGACACTGTGGTTGTCACATAGAATTTTTCTATTTTCAGAGCTGACTGTATATACCATTATTCCACAGGCCAGAACCCTCTATTGTCCCTGATGTTCAGGCTTCACCGTGTGCTGCTATGCCTGTGCCATCCTCTAGGGAAAAGATATGGGACAAATGGCGACAGAACTCATGGAGGTTGGTACAAAATATTTCCGTTTATATTTTTGAAACGATTCAACCATCCAATATGTGTATAAGTAAAGACATGAGAAAGAGAGAAGCACAGAAGGGGTTACACTAAGCACTCAACAGCAAAGGGAGGGGGGGAGGATTGAGATCATTGCTATCTACACAGGGGACATCTTCCCTGAGCTTAACCAGTGGTCACAGATAAGAGAGAAGCCTTGATTTACCTTTCAGGAACAGTGGATCATCTTCAGCAGGCAGATTGCCAGTAACTACTTAGGCTCTCTCCTGACCATAGTAACAGCTAGTCTCTGCTCCCACCTCCTGTGTTCTGCCCTGATCTAGCCCTTACTAGAGATGGCATCCTCCAATCCTAGCAGATTGCAGGAAATAAAGACACTAGGGGAATGGTAACACACAGGGGGGTTGTTTGAGATGACATTGACCATTTACCTCTTATGTCTTTGTAATAATTTTGCAGAAAGCCTCCGCCACGGTATGGGCAGCAGCTTGGTTTGGGATAACATCTACTCCAGTAAAAGCACCAAGGATTCCTCACACTTTGACTGGTTCTGTGGTTACAAAGATCTGCAAGGACTTCTGCTTCCACTTCTCCATGAAATAGCAGCGAGCATGAAGCCCCCAGGACAACCCCTACAGGTGCTGGACCTGGGATGTGGCACCTCGGATGTAGGACTCGGCCTGTTCTGTGACTCTCACGTACCGCTACGGATAACCTGCATAGACCGCTCGAAGCCTGCAGTACTGGCTATGAGAGAGGTCTATAAGCTAAGAAGTGTTATCCCAAAGCATCAGGGTTCTCACCTTGAATATGTGGAAGGTGACGTGACAGATCTGCGTGATGTCCAGTCTGGTAGCATATCGCTGGTATTAGATAAGGGAACAACGGACGCTCTTCTGCGCTCAGGATCCAGACAAGCACAAGGACTGGTGCAGGAAGCCCTCCGGGTCCTGCAGGTGGGGGGGAAGCTGGTCCAGCTCACAGATGAAGATCCTGATGCTAGACTTGGCTTATTGGAGAAAGCAGGAGTGACTGTAACATTCCATCCTCTGGGGGATGGGGATGGTATAATATACTATGCTTACATTGTGACACGATCCTCATAGAAAAGCATTGCATACTCCAGGCCATCCCTGATGTGGTCATAAAGAGTTACCATGCACTTTCTTAAAGGGGTTGTCTGAGAATAGGTCTCCCCTCAAGGAGACAAAATTTGTTCCATAGTTTTTATCTTTTCTTTCTTCTTACCCCAGTTCTGAGCTGCTGCTTTGTGCTGAAGACACAGAAAACTGTGTGTGAGCTTTTCCGAGCCAAGATGGCTGATGTGACCACATGTAATTAGCATCCCTGGCTGGGTGTTTCTGCACTATTGAATGCCGTTAGGGTTAATCATAGTGAGGTCATCAGCAACTTCATCTCAGATTAACCCTCCCAGCATAACACAGTGCAGACATAGCTGGCCAGGGACTTATTTTCATGAGCCGTCTCAGAAGGGAGGGAAGAGAGAGAGCAGCTCACACATAGTTTTCTGTGTCTTCAGCAGAAAGCAACAGCTCAGAACTGTTGGAAGGAGACTGAAAATAAAAAGTACGGAACAAATTTTTAGTCTCCAGGAGGGATGATTTAGTATGTATTTTACCTGCATGTATCCTGGCTGTGCCAGGTACTAGAGTGCAAGGTGTATATATTGGATATTGATGTAATAAATGACACACAAACAATACAACTTTATTATTCTATGTAGAACATATAACATAAGCACAAAATGCTCCACTTCTCTGCTGAAAACATGGGGGGCAGAACCAATGAGGGTACCAGACGTTAGATTCTCACCTGGGGTGGATTACAGGGGTATTTTTCATCTCCGTGACTGACCATATTGTTACAGAATAAAATCCACTCTACACTGACTGGTACTTCACTATATAATGATAGCTCTACAAAGGTGTCCTGCAGACTATTAGTGATTACAGTGCAGTCATATCCAGTGACTCACAGGTGATATCTTAGCCTCCTCAATTTTTTCCAGCACCGTCCCCACCTCTATAGAAGGTTCTTATCTAATGTCCAAAAGAATAAAAAATGCCCTTTGTTGCCTTAAACAATGAAAGTGAGTAGGTAAATAGGTCTCCCACTAGGTAGGTTGGTCTTTTCCAGTCTGTAGGTTGTCCCAGAAAGTAGCTAGGATCTAGTTTACACAATTTCCATAGTAGGCAGAATTAGGTAGACATGTCCCATAGTAGACAGGTAGTTCCTGCATTAGGTATGGATGTCCCACTGTAGGAACCATTAGGTAAGTATGTAAAAAGGCCCCTCCCCCATTACATGGATACATCACCTACTGTGGTTAGGTAGTTCCGCATTAAAGGAGAAGTCCAGCGATTTCTAAAATGCGGCAGGGGGGAAATTGATTACAAGTAGGGACATACCACTCCCCGTTGTATTTGGGGAAAAGCCCCAAAGGACTGGCCCAGTCCCAATAGCCGGATTGTGATGTGTCAGCCCCAGAGATCCCGGAGCCTGGCGGGTGTCCTGTGGCCGGTCCTGGCGTTCACCGTGGGCATTGGGAGAGGTTCCCGTGGTGTACTCCATTTGCTAGCTGCCACATTTAGGAAATTGCTGGACTTCTCCTTTAATAATGCTTCCAGCATCCCCCGATCCCCAGTCAAAAATAAAAAAAATTATGTCAAAAATCCAAATCAAAGCAGATCTGTAGAAAGGGTGTAAATGTACACTGTTTATCTGTACAGATCTGATTAAAAAAAAAACTGAATCAGATTTCCCATTAAAATTACTTGCTCAGATTCCATGTGACTTTGGGGGCAAAATCCATAAGGGGTCTAACAAATTACTTAGCATGGACATCCTTAAAGGGGTTGTTCACCCATTTTTTTTTCTTTCAGATAAAGTGGTCCCTGCAAGTGCCAGAGATTTGTTATTTACTTCTATTAGTTTTCCAGTACTTATCAGCTGCTGTATGACCTGCATGAAGTGGTGTATTCTTTCCAGTCTGACACAGTGCTCTCTGCCGACATCTCTGTCCATGTCAGGAACTGTCCAGATCAGTAGCAAATCCCCATAAAAAAAATCTCTCCTGCGCGACATACAGCAGCTGATAAGTACTGGATGGCTTGAGATTTTCTTTTTTTATAGAAGTAAATTACAAATCTCTGGCACCAGTTGATTTGAAAGAAAGAATATTTTGGTGAACCATCCCTTTAAAGGGGGATATTACAGGATAGGGGACTTGCAACTCTATTCATCCTGTATGAAGCTGGCGGGGAAAACCAAGTGCAGCACTCGCCTCTTTCTGTCGGCTCCATAGAGAATGAATAGATTTGTGGGTCACGTGCTGTACCCGCGGACGATCTGGATATCACCAGGCGCGGAGGTCGAACCCCTGCATTCTCTTACTTGTTCCCCCAAGGATAGGGGACAACTAAGTTTTAGGGCAGCTTCACATGTACCTGATTGCAGCGGATTTTACGCTGTGAGTTCTTTAAGAACAAGAGGACACAGTGAGAGGTTAGCTGAAGGTCAAAATCTGAAGCAATATGCAAAAATATTACTTTACTAAAAGAGTAGTAGACGTAGAATAACCTTCCAGTAGAGGTGGTTGGTAAATCAACAGTAAGTGAACGTAAACCTGCCTGGTATATACATACATCTATCCTAATAGGCGGACTAGATGGAGCAGGAGGTCGCTTTCTCACCATGTAGATACTAGGATCCCTATGGGGGACCTCTAGCATGCTATCACTCCTAAATCCTGCCAGGATCCGCAATGTGTGAACAGGGTCATCCAGCAATCTGCTCTGCGTCTGTGCTCATCACATGACCAGGATACGGTTCCTCCCCTGTAAGCGGAGATAGTGAGAACCGTGCACACCTGTACAATCCAAGAAGCGGCCGGTACGCACACAGCCAGCGGGAAACTCCCACAGGAGTTCGGTGAAGCTCCGCCCATCCCGCGTGTGACTGAGCTACTTCCGGTAGCGGTGACTATACTTCCGGTGTCGGTCATGTCCTCTGCCGGAGACCGTATATCGCTGCCTTCGGCTGAGACCTTGGAGCAGTGTTGGAGCTGTAAGATAATATGTGGGGGCGGCCTGCTGGTAGCCGGGGGCTACGTGTACGCCGGAGCGCGGAAGCATGTGCGGGGAGGCATGGCCTCTATGGGGACTATGGCTCAGATCATGTTTGCATTAGGTAAGTAAGTGACGACAGCCAATCAGATGCGAGCAGTGATCAGTACTACAGGAACGAGAGCCAATCAGATGATAGCACTGACTACTGCAGGAATGAGAGCCAATCAGATGAGAGCAGTGACTAATGCAGGGATGACAGCCAATCAGATGAGAGCAGTTATAGTACAAAAGGAATGGCAGCCAATCAGATGGGAGCAGTCATAGTACTGCAGGAATGACAGCCAATCAGATGAGAGCAGAGACTACCAAAAGTAATGACACCCAATCAGTTGACAGCAGTGACTACTGCAGGAATGACAGCCAATCACATGGAGCAGTGATAGTACTACAGGAATGACAGCCAATCAGATGACAGCAGTGACTTCTGCAGGAATGACAGCCAATCAGATGACAGCAGTGACTTCTGCAGGAATGACAGCCAATCAGATGGAGCAGTGATAGTACTACAGGAATGACAGCCAATCAGATGACAGTAGTGACTATTGCAGGAATGACAGCCAATCAGATGAGAGTATTAAAGAGGTAACAGCCAATCGGAGAAGAAAAAGATTTCTCCTACATAAATGGCCTTAATTCTGCACCCCATCCCTTTTTCATTACTATACATATATATATATATATATATATATATATATATATATATATATATATATATATATATATATATATACACACACACATATAGTAAGCCTTCTGTACACTGGTGTAAAGTTGGTGAATAGAACTTGTGTGGGTGGGCAGCAGCAGTCACAGGGAGCCCATGCTTAGTGCCCCTCGTGCCCCCAGCTGTGAGATGCTGCAGCCTTACAGAGTAGATGACCCTGTGCTGTGGCGGCGGTGCCCCCGTCTGGGGTTCGGGCAGCAGCATCGCAGCTGTGGGAGATTCTTCTCGCTTTATGGCTTTCTTTGCTTCCCTCTCCTGTAGCTCCTGCTTGTCCTCTTACTGTCCCAGGGACACCATGTAATTAGTGTGAGGACAACACTCAATGTGATGCGTCACTGTCAAATAACAGAACCCTGAACTTATCATTAATAGATCTGTGCAGGTGCGGCTCCTGCCGTCTGCTGTGATCAGGAGATGGAGCCCTGGCTGTCAATCAAATCCCACCCATTCCCTCCATTATTGTCTTTGGAATGATTCAGTCAGGTTATGGCTGGTTGCTGCACACACCTGGCTAGATCTCCTGATCACAGTGGATCTCTGTGTGAGACCTGGTGCAATCTGTAATGGTAGGTTTACACAGAGATTTATCTGACAGACTATAAACAGGGATCAGGTCATAAAGGAAAGACTGAGATTTCGCCTTTTCAAATCCATTCCTGGCTTTGGCTTTCAAAATCTGTCAGATAAATCTCTCTGTGTAAATGCACCCTAACTTTGATGTCTCCTGCTGGCTGTGATCCAGTGACATCCTCATACACTGTGATCTCTGATCCTGGGTGTTACGTTCCCTCACATACAGTCTCGTATGTTCCTGGCTCCCATATATAACAATTATTTTCTTGCTTCTCAGGTTTGGTGTCAGTAGGAATAACAGTTATAGCGAGACCACAGAAGTCCCAGCCCAAACAGTAGCGTCTGACCTGCTCCAGATGATCCGCTAAAGAGACGTCTGAGGGCCGTCACCCCGATGGGAAGGATCCTGGACTATCAGTGGTCTCATACATGGGGAAGATGGGTTGGATATGGCATGAACATTGCAGGATTCTTCTGGCTGGTTTCTGAGACTGATCCTGTGCTTGTTGGTGAGTCCATAGAGGAGCCTGATACTTACTAGAAGCCCCTCACAGCTGAACCCCTGGGGGCTCGACTGAAAGATCTCAAGTATGAGATGACCCACACCCTGCTGTACTAGTAAACAATGCAGACGGCCCGTCACATCACACAAGGACGTTCCTACTGACCGCTGATATGGCAATGTCTGAACAAGACCTTGTAAGTAAAAGCAATGGTGGTGCTATGGACCTGCTGCTCCTCCATGATTGTATTTATGGAATTCACGTTCTGATCATAAGATTTATGTAAAATGCACCAATAAATAAACCAACACTGCATAACATTGGATTACAGATTGTGTTTTCTTTAAGGAAGTATTCTCATCTGTCAATGTTATCCACATCCGCAGTCAGAGTGACGTCACTGCAGATAAACACCTCAATATTCATGAGAAGGGGAGGCATTGGAAATGGAAGGATCCCGACATGATCCAAACTGCGGCCCTCCAGCTGTTGCAATACCTCAATTCCCATCATGCCCAGACAGCTAAAGCTTTGGATCTGGCTGTCCAGGCATGATGGGAAATGTAGTAATGCAACAGATGGAGGGCCGTAGTTTGGAGACCCATGATGTAGAGTTGTTACTAGAAGAAATCTCCATGATTGTCAGGGTCGGACTGAGGTATTAATCACTATGGGGGAGATTTATAAAACATGGTGTAAAGTGAAACTGGCTCAGTTGCCCCTAGCAACCAATCAGATTCCACCTTTCATTCCTCTTTGGAAAATGAAAGGTGGAATCTGATTGGTTGCTAGGGGCAACTGAGCCAGTTTCACTTTCCACCATGTTTGATAAATCTCCACCTATGTGGTTGTGATGTAGCGGTATTTCTTGGCCCATGTACAGTATAGAAATATACAGATAAAGAGAGTTTTTGTCACAAAAAACAACCTGTCCTGTGGGGGAGAAGTTATTGTATCTAGGAATACGCTTTTTTCACTGATCAACTACAAGATGAGACATAATGTATCAGGGTTTCACACAACTTCTTTATTTCCCCCAGCAATATACAGGTGAGCGAGCCGCTGTGTGTGATACTCGGGATAACAGAAGGTGCTGATCTGCCTCGCTGTTGGTCTTGGCGACACGCCTTCTGTTTTTTTCTTTTTTGGTTGATTTCAGAGGGGTAAGACTGCTATTTTTTAGCAACAATTAAGACTGCAGAAGGCACCAAACCTAAAGAAATAGAGAGAACAAGGGTAAGAGATAAAGTCCTCACTACATAAAACACTACAATAACCAACAATAGAAGTATAATAGCTAGGCTGTCCAGCGTAACACACACACACACACACACATATATAGATAGATATAGACTGAGATTGACAGTCCGCTCAGCCAATCACTGATCACCTGAGAGGGCGGGTCTTGCACATAGCACTTATCCTCAAAGCAGGAAGAAAACCACTGACCTGAACTCCCCCCACTCTTTCCATGGCAATTAGCGAACAAACAAAAAGTTAGTCTAACCATACAGCCCAGTCCAGGCTTGGCACAGTTAGGGGAAAAAGCTATGCTTTTCTAATCCTGGATAACACCTTTAAACCCATCTTGACATTTAAAGGAGAATGTCGGCTAAAATGTATTTTTTAATATGGTATTACCTAAGAAAAATTAGACAAATTCCTAATTCACTAATTATGGGAAATGCGCATATACTGCTATTTTCCTCAATTTAGTAGATCAGGCAGGCTTCAGATTCTGTAAAAAACCGTGACGTCACAAATCAGGTGTAATTCACATGAAGTGTCCAGCAGGGGGCGCAGTATATGTAGAAGTCTATGTAGTGTAGTGTAGTCCAGTAGCTGAGCCTGCATGTATTCACCATAGGGAGAGGGGTGTAAGATGTACTCAGGCTCAGACAGATCTCAAGGAAATGCCACTCTCCCACTCTTGAAGAACTACAACCCTCAGCAGGTGCTCCTGGCTGCTTCTCAGCCTGCACTGCACCGGGCAGCACAGGAATAGAGATGCATCTAACTACCATCCCCCTCCCTCTCTGTGCCATGCGGGCTGAGCAGCAGCCAGGAGCGCAGCTTTTCTTAGGTAATAACATATTATAAAATACATTTTGGCCGGACTTCTCCTTTAAGGCCCTTCTAGCTTGGGCTCTCAATTTCGAGGTGCAGGTTCCAGAGGTGAAATCCAAATCTACCAGACATAAAATGGAAATACCACACTAAAAAAAAAGGTTCCGACGTTTCACACAGTCATGTCAAAGATTGAGATCAGTTGAGGTCAAGAGCTGACACCCCTACTACTGATCTCTAGATGGAGCACTGACACCCCAACTGATCAATACCTTTGACAAGTATGTGTGATATAGTGACATTCTAAACTGGATCAGGTTCTCACCAAGTTCTTGTAGTGGTTTCTCCATATCTTCTTCTGTGAAGACCCGTCGAGGGAAGGAGGTCAAAAGGTTAAAAGGCCCTTCTGCACCGCCAGGCCAGTTCAGCTCCACGTATAGGCGGACAGCAGCCAGCTGTTCCCGGGCGCGGAACGTCTGAGATAGGGCTGTGCCGTCAAGCAGACGTACCTATGGGTAGAGATGCATATATACCATCTAGATTAATTTAGGATTTACTTATTTAAAAAATACTGTTTTCTCCCTAAGGGTATTTTCACACGTACAGGATCTGCAGCAGATTTGATGGGGCAGATTCAAAGCAAATCAAATCTGGACCATCAGATCTGCTGCAGATCCTGTATGTGTGAACGGACTGAGGCTATGTTCACACTACGTATATTTGAGGCTGTATATTTGAGGCTGTATAGAAACCAAAACAAGGAGTGGATTGAAAACACAGAAAGGCTCTGTTCACATAATGTTGTAATTGAGTGGATGGGCGTCATTTAATGGCAAATATTTGCTGTTATTTTAAAACAACGTCTGTTATATTGAAATCATGGAAGTTATTTATTTATATGGCGGCCATCCACTCAATTTCACCATTGTGTGGACGGATTCTTTCTGTGTTTTCAATCCACTCCCGGTTTTGGTTGCTATGAGGACCTGACATGAGGACCAAATACAGCCTCAAATATACATAGTGTGAACCCAGCCTCAAACTGCAAATCAACATCTGTACATTAACAATGATAAAACAGTGAGACCCAACCCTCCCATCCAGACAGCTTAAGCAATATACATATGGAGAACAATATCACTTATTACAGAATATCCATCAACCTCCAGTAATAGTGTTATACCTGTAATATATGCAAACACATTGTCTGCACCCTTCATTTCACTAACCTGTGTGTGGGGTATTGTTTTTTTTTTTTAACTCGTTTTATTGAGGAGAAGTTAAGAGTAGACAGTGCATGGATGAATATACAGTAATATCATAGTACAGACATGTTTAAAAAAAAAACAGTAAGAAGAGAAATAAACTAGTATTTTCATGAGCATCATTGTTCCATGCAGGTATGGCATCAAATTATATTAGCCAAATAAACATCAATATCTAACAAAAGAACTGTAATAAGTCTCATCTCTGTAAGCACCACACATCAGATTTATAAAGAAGCGAAAGTGTTTCCACACACAGCACCATTCTTTATCCCTATCTAAGGAATTCGGTGTCGTCTATAAGTGTCAGGGGGGAGCGACACCAGGTGTCCCAGATTTTCCCAAATTTAGCAGGGCAGCCCCTGTGTTTATAAATTATTCTCTCATAGGAAACCACAGAGTTCACCATGTTTATCCACATTGCCACCGTAGGTGGTCTTTTATCTATCCATCTCATGGCTATAGCCTTTCTCGCTAAGAATAATGTTTCTCGTAAAAAAATAATGCTGTAGTGTGTCCACACCTCCTCACTCAGTGACCCAAATAAGCACACCGTTGGGTCCAGTGGAACTTGCATGGGGCACATAGATGTAAGAGTGTCACCCACCTCCCTCCAGAATTTCTGCAGCCGGGGACATGCCCAAACCATATGCCAGAAATCCGCCGGTTCCATTCGGCACTTGGGGCATGTTGGGGCTGGGATTCTGCCCATACGGTGAAGTCTGATAGGGGTTAGGTAGCTTTGATGGATAATGTACAATTGTGTAAGTTTGTTATTTATGGAAGGTGAGACATGGAGGTGAGATTCCAATAAAACCTCATACGTGTCATCTGACATAGCAGGGACGTGCTTCCTCCATCTCTCAACCGCCGGGAGAGGTGTGGAAGTTGCCTTGAGGCGTATCAGGTGAGAGTAGATAGATGAAATTAAACCACTTGGTCCTTTGGATTTAATGACTCCTATCAGGGGGTAGCTAGAGATCAGGGGATCCGTAGGACCGAACTGAGTGTGGAGCACGTGGCGCAATTGCAAGTACTTATAGAAATGGCGATTAGGTATAAAATAGGACTCCTTAAGGGTATCAAAAGTAACTACGGTTCCATTCTTGTAGACCTGTTCCACATAATGAATTCCCACCCCCTTCCAGTAATCAATGTCATGAAATGCAAGCATATGAGTAAAGTTGTCATTACACCATAGCGGGGACTCTGCTGGGGTATCTGTATAGGAGGAGATCTTAGCAGCTGCTTGCCACATCAGCCTTGCTACGCGACAGATCGGGAGAAGGGTAGTATTAGAGACTCTATCTGATGCTAAAACCGACCATAATGAGGTTAAGGGAGAGCACTCTACCAAATGGGCTTCAGACCCCGATCGAGGCTCCATCTCCATCCAACCCCGTAAATATTTCAGCTGACCCGCCATATAATATAGGTATAAGTCAGGGACCGCAAAGCCTGCGAGGTCTTTTGGCCTTTGCAGTTTCGCCAGTTGTAGCTTGGACCGTGAAGCACCCCAGATAAAACTAATGATGGCTGATTCCAGTGTCTTAAAGAATACTTTAGGGATTGGTACAAATACGTGTTGAAGGACATATAAGCATTTGGGGAGCACCACCATCTTGACTAGATTAATTCTGCCAGCCACAGAGAGAGGAAGTGTACTCCATATCTTAAATTTATCCCTAAAGTGTGCAATGAGTGGGTTAACATTAGTGTTTAGCATATCTGATGGCTTAGTAGTAATTTGTATACCAAGGTAACGGAACTGGGATACCACCTGAAGACCATGTACAGAGGTAGCTAGTAGGTGCGATCTCGAGGAGTGCATGTATAAGAGAAATGATTTGGTCCAGTTCATTATCAAGCCGGAAAATGTACCAAATGTGTCAATTAATTGTATGGCTCTGGGCAGGGAAACATCAGGGTCAGACAAGAAAAGAAGAAGGTCATCTGCAAAGAGTCCAAGTCTATCCTCTCCACCAGTGTACGCAAGTCCTTTATAAATTATGTCAGTACGGAGGGTAGCCGCCAGCGGCTCCACCGCCAATATAAATAGAAGTGGGGATAAAGGGCATCCTTGACGGGTGCCCCTCCCCAGAGGAAAAGAGGGGGACAGTAAGCCATTTAAAGATATAGCCGCTGTCGGGCACTTGTGCAGTATTTCTATCCATTTAATGAAATTGGGTCCAAATTTAAACTTTTGCAAGACTTCTAAAAGGAACGGCCACTCTATAGAATCAAAAGCCTTGGCCGCGTCTAACGCAGCCAAGGCCCAGTCCTTCTTTTGTGCGCTTCCTCGTTGTATCGCTATTTGCGCTCTACGGATATTATCCGAGGTGCTGCGCCCTAGAATAAAACCAGACTGGTCAGTGTGTATAAGGGAAGGAATAACCCTACACAGGCGGTTAGCAATTATTTTGGTAAGTAGCTTGTAGTCTGAATTAAGAAGAGATATGGGCCTGTAGGATGTGTGGGGTATTGTTAAAGGTTACACCTACTAGACTGAGGAACAACCACCCAAACTGAACCACTCGGCGGTGACTGCCTGAGAGCGGGAGGAGCCTTAGGGGCCTATTCCACAGAGTGATAATCTGCCTGATTCGGACGATTATCGCTTTGTGGAATAGAGAGAGCGATCACTCATTTAGGTTCAAACTAGAGATGAGCGAACCTGGAGCATGCTCGAGTCCATCCGAACCCAAACTTTCGGCATTTGATTAGCGGTGGCTGCTGAAGTTGGATAAAGCCCTAAGGCTATGTGGAAAACATGGATATAGTCATTGGCTGTATCCATGTTTTCCAGAAACCCTTAGAGCTTTATCGAACTTCAGCAGCCCCCGCTAATCAAATGCCGAACGTTAGGGTTTGGATGGACTCGAACCCGAACCCGGTTCGCTCATCTCTAGTTCAAACCTAAAATCGTTTGCCACCCACGCATCGCTGCGTGGAATAGCGATCCACGGCAGGCGACTGACGATTCCATAAGCACCATACATTACCTAACCATTTTGCAGGTCTTCTCCTGTGCTTTCTTCCTTCCTCCCGGTCCCGTGCGGAGCAGCAGCTTCTGTGCGGCCTGTTAGCTGACAGACCGCTCAGCCAATCACTGACCGGGACCACTGCAGCCAGTGATTGGCTGAACGGTCTGTCAGCTCAGACAGGTTGCACCGAAGCAGCTGCTGCACGCGGGATCGGGAGGAGGAATGTCCCTGCAGCCCTCGCTAAACGATTATCAGCCATGAATTAGGCCCAATAAACGAGCGCCGATCTAGCAGATCGACGCTCGTTTACGTTATTGATCGGGCCCTGCTTGGCCCATGGAATAGGACCCTTAGTGGTAGGAGGGAGCTCGGCATTGTGACTGTAACCGTCTGGAATATACAGATATGGTCAAAGTGAATAAAATGGATTTTCTGTGGGATTGCAGAGTGCACAGGAGAACATCTAAACCACTGGTGTCAACCTTTAGGCTCTCCAGCTGTTACAGAACTACAATTCCCATCATGCCTAGGGAGCTAAAGCTTTGGCTGTCTAGGCATGATGGGAATAGTAGTTTTGTAACAGCTGGAGGGCCTAAGTTTGACATCCCTGATCTAAACACTGTTCTCCTGACCTGTCAGGTCCCAGGGATGGTTTGTAAGGCCCCGGGGATCTGACAGGTACTCTATAACAAGTGCATCAACAAAGCCACACAAAAAATGCTGAGATATCCCTAAGACGTATTCTGTGAAGAAAGGATGCAGTCCTATAGACTATGTACTAAGTAAAGTAAGGATAATCTGTGAGCCTCATATAGAGATAGAGACAGCACAGAATCCGACCTCTCTGACCACTGGTCATCAGTCAGTAGGCTCACGTCTGCCTCTCCAATACTTTTAGTACTTAGAGGAACACAACAATCTACACTTCATAGCTAGTAAGGTGCATTATTCAATATGATCCGATGTTTGTTGCCATTTAATGAATCTCCATATACAAGGCCAGGTAAAGCGGCTATGTGGTCTAGTGACATGTAAACTATCTGACTATACAGCTATCTTTCTCCCATTTACCTGTATACGGCACTGATCATATTCCTTCTTGGTGGGTGGCTCCTGTACAGGGGAAGACGGGGAGGGTATGGAAGCTGGAGGAGGAGATTCTGCAGGAGGGGAAATGGGATCAGACGAGGATCCTCCATACTGAAAGAGAGGACAAGTCAGGGGCTAAAGATATTACCGCACATTCATTTCTAGTCACATGCCCGTCACATGTCTCCCTGTGTGTGGTGGATAAGATATAAAAAATCCATGAAGGATAGAGCTAGGGACAGCAATGGATCCAATTCTCCATTACAACACAAAGCGCTTTGTTATAGGGACATTCATATTCATTCACATTTTGGCCCTGTTCACACTATAGAATCGGAGTCGAGATTCTAGGCAGAAGGCCTCTCAGTTACAATGGGAGGGTGCGTGCGCCTCCGCTCTCTGCTAAAAGAAGTGACATGTCAATTCTTCGAGTGGAGAGGTGTGGATAGCGGAGGTGCGCGCGCCTTTCCATTGTAAAGGATAGAAGGCAGGATTAGCAGAGAAGGCAGAGGAGTTCCACCCGGAATCTCAGCTCTGATTCCATAGTGTGAACAGGGCCTTTCCCAGTATACCCTGGGGATTATTTTGCATTACATACATGCCACAAAGGTAAGTGGTCTGGCTGGGACCGCCCAATAGACTTGTAAGCCCTGGGACCCCCACTAGCCCAGTAGTCCCAGGGGTACCAGACCTGTTTTAAAGTATTTTTTTTACATATCATTACTAGGAAGATAACTGATCCTGAAAATAAAGGGGACGCCATGCTGGTTTAACACCGTCTTCCTTTCCTTTCACCTGACTCCAGCACATCCCTTTCATTCTCAATACTGATGGGACCCCAATGATATAACCTAGCAAGATTTCACTGGTTTTTATTATAGGAATCCCCCTTTAATGCAGAGATTGTGACTTATGTGCTGTTGATCTCCATTATAAAACCCTTTGTGCTTGTATTCCTTTCCTTACTTTATTATTCCTGGTATCAGCAGATCACACTCACCCTTCTTGCTCTCTCTGCTTTGTCTCGTGCAATTTTCTCTCTGACACGTTCTCTATAGGTAACGACACAGACAGACAAGTCAGTACAATGTAGTGAACGCCCCAGTTATTTCTGCATATCACCAATTACGAGTTTCACTTTTTGCTTTGGTATCACTGGTGTCTGGTTTACAGTATCCCTATGCATCTATATGCTGTATTCCAGCACACACTATATACCATCCTCTTTGCCCAGGGACACTACAGGTAACACATACGAGGCAGTTCCCCAGAAGACAGTATGTGGTGAGGGCTCTAAGAACAGGACTCCCTACAGAGCAATCCGAGAAAGGCCGTTCTAGAGTATATGGAGGGTACGCGTGTTGATAACTTCGATAAAGACGTCATTGACCCGCCATGCCCAGGATGCCTGCCAGTCACTATAACAGGAGCACAGAGACTATTCACCTCTGGGACCATAACCTCATGTTTTTTTTCAATAAAAAGTCTCTGGCTTGACAGTGTCCATGACTACCATAGACTTCAGTGGTCTCCTCTCCTCTCTATGATATGTGTGTGTGGTCTCCTCTCCTCTATGTGATGTGTGTGTGGTCTCCTCTCCTCTATGTGATGTGTGTGTGTGGTCTCTTCTCCTCTATGTGATGTGTGTGTGTGGTCTCTTCTCCTCTATGTGATGTGTGTGGTCTCTTCTCCTCTATGTGATGTGTGTGGTCTCTTCTCCTCTATGTGATGTGTGTGGTCTCTTCTCCTCTATGTGATGTGTGTGGTCTCTTCTCCTCTATGTGATGTGTGTGGTCTCTTCTCCTCTATGTGATGTGTGTGGTCTCTTCTCCTCTATGTGATGTGTGTGGTGGTCTCTTCTCCTCTATGTGATGTGTGTGGTGGTCTCTTCTCCTCTATGTGATGTGTGTGTGTGGTCTCCTCTCCTCTATGTGATGTGTGGTCTCCTCTCCTCTATGTGATGTGTGTGTGTGTGGTCTCCTATATGTGATGTCTGTGTGGTCTTCTCTCCTCTATGTGATGTGTGTGGTCTCCTCTCCTCTATGTAATGTGTGCAGTCTCCTCTCCTCTATGTGATGTGTGTGTGTGGTCTCCTCTATGTGATGTGTGAGTGTGGTCTCCTTTCCTCTATGTGATGTGTGAGTGTGGTCTCCTTTCCTCTATGTAATGTGTGCCTTTTCATCTTCTCTATGTGACTATGTGATGTGTGTGATAGAGGAGAGGAGACCACACAGTTGTATAACTGTGTGGTCTCCTCTCCTCTATGTGATGTGTGTGATTGCCTCTATACAACTGTGTGGTCTCCTCTCCTCTATGTGATGTGTGCAGAGGTCAGATAGAGCCTACATGCCAGAAGTGTTCAGGGGCTAGCGCCAACCCTACTCCAGCCCTGTGAAAAGTATATAATATAGCATAGCCTTATCTTATGTATGTCCCTACTGTCACCTTGCCAGTCTTTCCTCCTGTTTCTCCCTCCTCCTCTCCTCCACTGCTTTCTGCATCTCTTGCTCTTGCATTTTCTGTCGGACTGCCGATAACTCTTGTCCATGCTTCCGCCTCTGTTTCTCCTGCTCAATTCTCTCCCGTTTTTCTCGCTCTTCGCGCTCTAGTTGCTTCTGTGCGATCAGCTCCATCATCCTGTAGACGAACAAACACAAACATTATTTCCCAGAATTTGGTCCTATGTGCTCCCAATATCAAATGTAAAGGTGTACGGGGGAAAAAAAGAGAAAAAAAAAACTGTCTTTGAGTTAATATACTAACCGTGGAGAGCTGGATGGAAATGATGGCCACATGTCTCAGCTGAGCTCTTCTGTCCCTTTAGTGGGGTCTCAGCACCCGGACCCCCACAGATTAAAAATTCTGACGTATCAAAAGTTTTAAAAATGACAAGGGTATCGCTTCAGCTTTCCATCTATATGTCACAGTATATGCCGCCCCATATGGTAACGTTATATATTATCATAGTTTATGGACCTTACCTTCTCGTCTGCCTCTCTTTCTCCTCCTCAGTTAGAGGTGATCTTCCTATAAAGGAATACACACAAAATCACCATCAGACTTTTTATTAATCATGAATGATCATGAAGTCAACTCTTTCATATGTGTACACAGCTAAAAGCCTAGGACTGGGGAGAGTAAATGGGCACTGACCCCCAGCTTTCTAGAGATTAAGTGTCCCCCTTTGATCTTGAGAAAGGTGCAGAAGTAGGACCCTCACCTACCAGACATATTTACGTCTAAGATGGGAGTACCCCTTTAAGGGTGCAATAAAATTTTAGCATTTAATCTTCTGCTTTGTCTAGTTTTAAGCAATTTTTAAAGGGAATCTGTCACTAGGTTTATTCCACCTTAAATAAGGGCAGCATAAACCAGTGACAAAAATGCTAAACAGATCGATGTATTACATCATTCTGTTCAGCCATTCTCCTAATATGCAGGAGAATAGGATTCTTGCCACACCCCTCCCCCTACCCTCCAGCTGCTGATTGGTAGTTAACTGCCTATACACAGCATGGATAGATAACTGCCAATCAGCAGCAGGTGGGTGGAGTTTTCTGCTTCTCATGAATATCCAGGACTACTGGGCTCATGCACATAATGGAGAGGACTACTTATTGTCCATGGTATTCAGGAGGATATCTCTGAATCAGCTGCACAGAACAATTTAAGTGATATATCATTCTGTTCAGCTTCTCTGGCACTAATTTATGCTACCAAGATAGCACAGCATCAACCTACTGACAGAATCTCTTTAAAGCGGCACTATCAGCAGGTTCTTCCGAGAGAACCTGCTGATATGCCGCAGTAGCTGTGTATCTCTGTAGTACATAGCCATAAGTTTAACCGCTCTCCTCCCCCGCATTGTTTGTAAAATCGCTAAATGCTCTTATGCAAACTACTATTATAAGAGCATTTAGGGCGTTGCTCTGGGCTGGAGAGCATCGCCCTGCCCAACCCTCCCCCTCCCGTCCTGCCCACTATGCATATTCATAACTGCATAGTGGGCTATATTGACACCGCCGCTGCGCAGGGAAGCAGTCCCGACCGAGACAGGCTGCTTCATGCTCATTCGTTAACTCCCCAGGCCGCCACCGATCCTCCCGGAGGTCCCTCAGGACGTAAGTATAAGATAGACTTTATACTTACGTCTTGAGGAACCTCCTGGAGGATCGTCGACGGACTGGGGGATTCACGAATGCGTATGAAGCAGCCTGTCTCGGTCGGGACTGCTTACCTGCGCAGCGGCGGTGTCAATATAGCCCACTATGCAGTTATGAATATGCAAAGTGGGCAGGACGGGAGGGGGAGGGTTGGGCAGGGCGATGCTCTCCGGCCCAGAGCAACGCCCTAAATGCTCTTATAATAGTAATTTGCATAAGAGCATTTAGCGATTTTACAAACAATGCGGGGGAGGAGAGGGGTTAAACTAATGGCTCTCCTCTTACAAATCCTCTCATCCCTTGGTGTCACTAGCCTAGCCCTCTCCTGGATCTCCTCTTACCTCTCCAACTGCACTTTTAGTGTCTCCCATTCTCACACCACCTCCTCTCCTCGTCCCCTTACTGTTGGTGTTCCCCAAGGCTCTGTACTTGGGCCTCTTCTCTTCTCCATCTACACCTCTGGCCTGGGACATATCATAGAGTCCCACGGCTTCAGCTACCACCTCTACGCCGATGACACTCAGATCTACCTCTCTGGTCCGGATGTCACCTCTTTGCTATCCAGGATTCCAGAGTGTCTATCGCCCATATCCTCCTTCTTCTCTTCCCGCTTTCTAAAACTCAACATGGACAAAACAGAACTTATCATCTTTCCCCCATCCCGCTCCACCCCGCCTTCTAATCTGTCAATCACTATCAATGGCTTCACTCTGTCCCCTGTCTCTGTCCCCTGTCCCCCAAGTCCGATGCCTTGGGGTCACCTTTGACTCTGCCCTGTCCTTTAAACCACATATTCAGGCCCTGACCACCTCCTGCCGCCTTCACCTCAAAAACATTTCCAGAATCCGCTCTTTCCTCACCCCTGACTCCACCAAACTGCTGGTCCATGCTCTCATTATCTCCCGCTTGGACTACTGTAACATCCTCCTCTCTGGCCTTCCAGCTAACTCCCTTGATCCCCTCCAGTCTATCCTTAACACTGCTGCCTGACTAATCCACCTTTCCCCTTGCTTTGCCTCAGCCTCTCCCCTCTGCCAATCCCTCCACTGGCTCTCCATTGCCCAACGTGTTCACTTTAAACTGTTGACCATGACGTACAAGGCCATCCACAACCTGTCTCCTCCGTACATCTCTGACCTGATATCCCGCTACCGTCACGCAACCTTCGATCCTCCAGTGACCTCCGTCTGCGCTCCCCACTTGTTCGTACCTCGCACAACCGCCTCCAAGACTTTGCCCGAGCCTCACCCATACTCTGGAACTCGCTACCCGGACACATCCGGCTCTCATCCACCATCATGTCCTTCAAAAGTAACCTGAAAACCCATCTCTTCAAACTAGGCTACAACATACAATAACTCTGCATCACACTTGAATGGCTGCACTTTACCTCCTGTTTCTCTCCCTATACCATATAGATTGTAAGCCCTCACGGGCAGGGTCCTCTTCCCCCATGTACCAGTCTGTCTTTTGCCGTCACGTAATGTTTTCTGATCTTGTATTGTTTCTGCCTGTTGCCTTTCTATTGTATAGCGCTCTGGAATTAAGGGCGCTTTATAAATAAATAATAATAATAATGGCTATGTACTACAGAGATACACAGCTACTGCGGCATATCAGCAGGTTCTCTCGGAAGAACCTGCTGATAGTGCCGCTTTAAAGGTCCCTATACACTTTAAGACAGCTAAACCTGCCACTTACAGCCAGTTGGGCTGTCTATCTAAGGTGTATGGGGCCATATTGAACAACCACCGACATATGAGATCGGTGGAAATAGGGGTTGGGTATGATGTAAAAACATGGCCTGACCCCTTTGTTCAGAGGGAGATAAGCCACAGTGAGAGCGCTCTGCGGCTTTCCCCTCTCCTCCCCATAGAGCACACAGGAAGGCTCAGCCATGCCGAATGTTCCTGTGTGCGGGGAGGCACGGCATAGCTGTCTGTTACTGAAGGTGTATGGCCACCTTAAGACTGTTTAAGTGAAGATACCACACTGGGTTTTACAAGATTCACTTGTATTCAATCTAAAAGGTTCATTGAGCTGTAAACCAGTGTCCAGAATGGTAAGGAAGTCATCCTATATAGCACATGGCTTCTGACCTGCTTCTGTATCCATTTCTGGTGAACCTGGTTCTGTTTCTTGTGATCCTGTGTCCATTTCCTGTGGATCCTGCCCACTCGCCTCCCCTCTGGTGTCTGGCACCACCGGCTCGTCTATGTCCGGATCGTCTTCATGTTCCATCAGCCTGGAACGACCACAGTGATATTCCAGCAAGGAGCAGGATACAGCTATATGTTGAACACAGGTGAAATTTCTTACCAGTCCATGGCCGACTCTATCCCCTGGTTTCCAGTGGCAGCCACTGCTTTTTCCCTGTTGCGGGAAGAGACGGCACAAGGTTTATAAGACATTATAAGTGAACGTGTCACAAGGCCCGATCCTTTCACTGCAGATCTAGTAATCCTGAAATAGCAGCACATACTTCTGGTATTACTGGAGTGCTCACCTGCCTGGCCCCACCGTATAGAATGTATATCTATGGGCTGCTATATGTTACCTTATAACAGGGAAGAGACACAGAAGATGGAATTGGTTTGTCATGTATGTTGAAGTGAAAACTTCCACTAATACTAATATTAGGTGTAATACACACATTTTAATGGGCTTTTTGCTATGAACAGCGTCAGCGAGCGCTTCAGTAACCCTCAGAATGCCGACTACAGCCAGATCATTGTCAGTACCGTATGCTATCAGCACTGAACAATGGTCGCCGGCATGGGGAATATTACAAGGCCAACCTGGAGAACAGCTGATGGCTAGCTGCGGCTACAGGAGCAGTGAACAGCGTCAGCGAGTGCTTCAGTAACACTCAGAATGCCGACTATAGCCGGATCATTGTCAGTACTGTACACCATCAGCACTGCACAACAATGGTAGCCAGCATGGGGAATATAACATGGCTTTTTCTTTTTCTGTCGACAATCTGCTCCCAAAGATGTTCTGCAGCAGCTTCTATTAATACTGAGGTCTTATAAGAAAACCTACCACTAAAAGAAAATGCTTCCCATATACTGTCTCATTGTCAAACTGTCTCTTATTCCAACAATCGGGTGATTGACAGATCTTTTTTTAAAGATGTTCTGCAGCGGATGATATTGTTTCTTATTACACTTGGGAGATGATATCTCTGTGTACAGTCTATTCATGGTGTATACATCTGCACTAGTGTAATTACATTCTAGTGTATATGTGTGTGTGTGTGTATATATATAATATATATATATATATATATATATATATATATATATATATATATATATAGTGTCAGTGTGTGTTCAGTAGTTAACCACCACCGTAGGAAGTAAACATTTGGAGCACTCCGATACTCGTGTATGTAAGCCACGCTGTGTGAGGGTAGGTTCACACTACGGAACCAGAGCGGAGAATTTCCGACGGACTCCGTAGCTTGTACCTGTTCACGTCCGCGCCTCTCCGCCCGTGCCATAGACACCAATTTATGCACAGGTGGATTCTGCATTTTGCCGAAAGAATTGACATGTCACATGACATGTGCAATTTTTTACATAACACTCTCAAATGTTTGCATAAAACACTGCAAAGGTGGAAATTGTTGAGCACATGTAGCTATACGTAGATGTGCCTGGGTAGGGGAGGAGTGGGGTGGTGTGATTTGCTTAGGAGCGCCCAGGAACATTATTTGCACATGGGCCCTATGCAGTCTGTGTCCACCCCTGTGAGAGACACTACCAGAACAAGCCTTCAACTAGTAACACCCTGTTGGTTATTTACTGGCTGTATACAATATATTGGTTATATACATTCCTAGTAAAAACAGCACATCCCCTAGGATTGATATATCATAGGAAAAGGGGAGGTCAAAGGTCATCAAAGATCTCTCCAGGATTAGAAAAACATGGCTGCTCTATTTCTTCAAAAACAATGCTACACCTGTCCAGAGTTGGAGTGGGTACAAGTGAGTCACACTCACTTCAAAAGAAACTCAGTTGCAATACCTGACACAACCTGTGGAGAGGTGTGGCGCTGTTTTAGGTAGAATGTTTGTCTAATCCTGTAACAGAACAGAAGTGATAGAAATTATACATCATATACATAGAATGGGGGGGGAATAAAGGAACATTACGCTCTACTTGGAGGGAATCCCATCTCTATGAGACTTTCCAGCGCTGAACTCTCAGACATTTCTAAAAGTAAGAAAAGAATACAAAGTTATTGGTTTAGGCCTGCGAATTATGGGGGAGATTTATCAAACATGGTGTAAAGTGAAACTGGCTCAGTTGCCCCTAGCAACCAATCAGATTCCACTTTTCCTTCCTCACATATTGTTTGGAAAATGAAAGGTGGAATCTGATTGGTTGCTAGGGGCAACTGAGACAGTTTCACTTTACACCATGTTTGATAAATCTTTCCCTATATTCTCCAGTCATGATTATTTACCACTTAATGGTGCGTTCACACCTACAGGATCTGCAGCTGATTTTCTGCAGCAGAAGATTTTATTTAAATAACTGAACACAGCATCAAATCTGCTGCAGATCCTGTAGGTGTGAACGCACCCTAAATGTATCTTCAAAAAAATACAGAGAGATACTAACAAGACTGTGCAGAGATACCCAGCTATGGAGAGATTACCTCCACAGTCCTGTCCCCTGATGTAAGCCCCAGCCTGAAGTGGATCTGCTATGATTTGGAAGGTGATGGAGACTTTCTGGGAAAGAGTACAGAGCTGTAGACCCTGCTATGTAGACCATGCCCCTCTTCCACTCCCTCTCCCACCCAGTACAGGGAGCTCTTACACCAAAGCAATGCTCTTACACTAAGTCACAATTTTGAAAAACTGTGATCTCTTAAACCAAAACGCTCTTAAACCAAGTTACTCTTAAACCGAGGTACCACTGTAAAAGCAAATTACAAATCTCTGCACTTTCGGAAACCAGTTGCCCTTTAAACTCCTCCCAGCCCCAGGTCAGGCAGCTACGGGGATAGATAGAAGACCAGGGGGGAGCTGGCAATATGAGCTAATCTACCTGCTCATGCTCCACACTGTCCCTGAAAGGTAAATCAAGGCTTCCCTCCCATCTCTGACCATCCATTAAGCTCCTGTGTAAATGCCAGTGTACCACCAGTAAAATCTCAGGAGAGTGCTGGTATCCACCATGTAGGATTCTGGGCCCGACACACAGGGTGCGCCCTAGAATGATACCTGACTGGTAAGGTGGACATTACAGAGGACTGCCCCATAGTCATCTATTGGACCTGGGGCGGAATTATTCATTATTAGGGCAGATTGTCAGCAAAACTACAACTCCCAGCATGCCCTGGCAGCCACATATCTCTTTGTTACCCCAATATGGGGGCAGATATATCAGTGGGATGGGCCAACACTCATCTAATGCAGGGAAGGAGAACCCCCCCCCTCCCAGCTGTTGCAAAACTACATATCCCATGATGCCTGGAGAGATAAACACAAAGCTTTGGCTGCCCAGGCATGATGGGAGTTGTAGTTCTGCACCAGCTGGAGGGCTGCAGGTTCCCCATCGCTGATGTAATGGCTGCTTCATAGACATCCATGTACAGAGCCCCCCATAGTAACACATGGGCCCCTGGAGGATCATAGATCCAGTAACATCTATGTCTATATAGCACACCCACGGCCTATCCCGGAGATGCTGCCTGCAGCATTTCTGTAGAGGATATGGGAGCAGCCAGGCGAGCACAGCCACTGCAGCCGGATACAACCGCAGCGGTACCGCCTTACACTATAAAATAACCAGATAATTAACGCCATTATATAGAGATATGGAAACGGAGAACCGCGAGTGACGTCACGTGATTTTACTCACCGGCGGCTCCTGGTAACCACGTGACGCTGCACCCGGAGAGGGGCGGGGATGAAAGCTTCCACTGTACGGAAGCCGACAAGGGACATTCCGTTCAAAGAATTGCGTGATGCGTCATTACGTCTTTAGGCGCGCAGGGCTCACGTCGCTGCTTAGCAACGCTCGTTGTTCTGCGCAGGTTCTGGTGTTTTCGTAGCATTGTGTGGTTGTGAGGGGAGGGCGGTGGGGTTGTGTGAGCGGCAGCTTCTCCTCATACCTCATCTGTATAGTATACATTACTAGTAAGCAGAAACTGTGAGGAAAGGTACATAAATGTCTGCCTCAGGGGGAGGAGTCCGGGACCACAATTTAATTCTTTATTTTATTTTTAATTCTTTGTGATAAAAAAATAAAACATTATAATATATATATATATATAATTTATATATATATATATATATATATATATTACATATTACAATATATATATTTTACATTTATTTTATTTTTAATTCTTTGTGAAAAGAAAAATAAAACTATATATATATATATTACATTATATATATTTTACATTTATTTTATTTATAATTTGTGAAAAAAATAAAACATATTTTTTTTTACATTTATTTTTAATTATTTGTGAATACATAAATATAATACATTTAATTTATTATTAATTCTTTGTGATTATATATATGTATATATAGTACATTTCATACATATGTTTATATATATATACTGTATATATATATATATATATATATATATATATATAAAATGTATGTATGGAAAATGTATACTTATTTTTTTGGGTAAATTTTCCACTATTTAACGCATAGGGGACACAGCCAGTTTTGGCGTTTATGACACGGCCAAATTTTTCAAATATGACGTGTCACGTTAAGCATCAATAACTTTGGAATGCTTTAACCAATCCTTGTAATTCCAAGATTGTTTTTTTCGTGACATATTCTACTTTATGTTAGTGGTAAATTTGGGTTTATAACTTTAGAATTTTATTGTGAAAAAACTCCAAAATATTGTGAAAAATTGAAAAAATAGCATTTCTCTACATTTGAAAGTCTCTGCCAATAAGGAAAATAGTAATACTACATAAATTATTTATTAATTCATATCTAGAACATGTCTACTTTATAATAACAGCATTTGGTGAACATGCTTTTACTTGTTTATGGATGATAGAGGCCGTTAATGTTTAGTAGCAATTTACAAATTTTTCATGAAAATTTCAAACTGAGAAATTCTTTAGGCACCAGTTCAGTTTTGGAGTATATTTTGGAGGCCTGTATACTAGCAACCCCCATAATTTACCCCATTTTGAAATCTTCACCCTTTCAAGTATTCAATTCAAATACAGTCACACAGTTTTTTAACCCTTTGGGCATTTCACAGGAATAGCTGCAAAGTAAGAGTGAAAAGTTAGAATTTGCATTTTCTTTGCAGAGATTCCAATGTAATCCTATGTATTTTTTACCACACCAATTACCGTTACCGATCCACCATTGCCGGCAATTGCCGATGCTGGAACTCTTTTGGGGGTCCAGTGGCAGTTACACTAGACTGTCAGCTATCAGCTGACAGTTTAGTTGCGGCTCCCGGTCACTGTTTGTGTAAACAGCAAGCATCTGAAGCTGCGCAGTTATAATACGTCATTGTGCTGAAATTGACCTTCTACCATGACGTATTATAACTGCATGGTGCGGCTAGGGGTTAAGCTATTTTACCACTTTTTAACTCTGCAATCTTTTGATCCCTCTTAATACCCAGCATTATGCTGACAGGCAGTGTATACGTTCAGCTGTATACAGACACATAGGCCCATCAGCACCCGGTCATCTTGTCACATGGCTTCCAATGGGTTGGCAGAGCCCCTGATACTGCGGCATGTAAGGGGCTAAGCTACCAGGATAGTAGGTTTCTCTGGTCCTGGCAGCAGCCCAGCCTTTATACTGACAGCAGAGATCCAATGATCCTAGCAACAGGAGACCTGTGACACTGTGAAGAGGTGGTAGCCCAAGGCCCTTCAGAGACTACCATAAAATTGTATGGGTGGTGCCTACACCTTGATCCCACCTCAGATGTATATTTATATCTGGGGGGTTACCATAATAACGATCAGATGCAGGTGATCGGCTTGTGATGACCAATGCCTACACAATGCGGCTGATATTGTGAACCGTCAGAGGTTTTTTTTCAATTGAATTTCATGTAATTTAAAAGTTGAAACGAAACAACAGTTTTCCTAAATACACACCGAAAAAAAACATAACAGCTTATCCTGATGTGTTCAATCACATGAGGAAGACTGGATAATATCATCATAATCAGGATGATTAATAACGGACGTTATTTTGCAACGAGAGACGTTATTTGCAGTTATTGTGGGAACACAGCCTTAAAGGGGCTGTTCACCAAATTTTTCTTTCTTTTAAATAAACTGTTTCTAGAAAGTACCAGAGATTTGTAATTTACTTCTGTTAAAAAAGTCTCCAGTCTTCAAGTACTTATCATCTGCTGTACGTCCTGCAGGAAGTGTTGTATTCTTTTCAGTATGTAGAGTAGGGGAGGTTTTCCATGGGGATTTGCTACTGCTCTGGACAGTTCCTGGCATGGACAGAGGTGGCAGCTGAGAGCACTGTGTCAGACTGGAAAGAATACACCACTTCCTGCAGGACGTACAGCTGATAAGTATGGGAAGACTTGAGATTTTTAATAGAAGAATTACAAATCTGTATAACTTTCCGGCTCCAACAAAAAAACCTTTTAACCTGTACTTATGTATTTTTCATGAAGAATGTTCCCTCCTCCCCTCTAATAGAAAGCATACCTGTCACTATTTTTTTTCTTTTAAGAAATCATTGGAGGTTTTGATCGCAAGCAGTTTTGCAATATACTCGCTTTATTTTATTTTTTTAGTTTTCTATGTTTAAATCAACATTATACATACGGCCAAACATACGGTAAAAGACTTTTTACACGGAACGATCTGCAAATTTTTAGCGAACGACCAACGACGATTTGAGAACATGTTGAAAGATCAAAATGAACGATTTCTCGCTCATCGCTTGATCGTTCGCTGTGTTTACACGAGCCGATTATCGCTCAAATGCCATCGTTATCGCAAAAATTTTAACGATTTTCATTCCGTGTAAACGCAGCATAAATTTTTCTAATTATATTATCAGATCCGCAGGAGACAATGTTCTTCATTATGTAATAAATCAGTCATTGTAATGACATTGTGTGGTTACAGAGGTTTTGGTATTGTGTGACAGGAGAGCTGACCATACAATGCGAGCACCCCCAAGATTCTCTACTAACGAATGTGGCTGTACACATGCACAGTAAAGGGAGACACCATAGTGCAACATAGGCTGCTGTTAATAAAATTGTGTATACCTTAGGGGGGATTAATAAAGACAGGTATTTAACACACTGGTCTTAAAAAATTCCCTGCTGGGCACACAGGATTTATACAGAGACACATGCCTTCACATAAATCCTGGTGCATCGGAGCTCCCTGTGCATCGTCAGTGACATCTGGGCCAGTTTAGAGAAGGTGGGGAGGTTTCTGCAATGTGTTATGGTGGTTTTACACGGAACGATTTATCGTTCGAATTTGCACAATAACGATAGAATTCGAACGATAATCTTACGTGTAAACGCAGCGAACGATCAAGCGACGAGCAAGAAATCGTTCATTTTGATCTTCCAACATGTTCTCAAATAGTCGTTGATCGTTCGCAAAAAATTTGCAGATCGTTCCGTGTGAACATTTTTTCAACAAATTCACCTATGTGTGAAACGATCGCATAACGATTTTTCCATACGATGTATCGTTCCGTCTAAACGCTGATCGTTATAAAAAAAACATAGTTTATTCAAAATCGTTAATCGTGCGATCGGACAAATTATTGCTCCCTGTAAAACCACCATTAGAAAAGATCTGATCTTGTATGGTTGAGTTAATCATATTGTACTCTACATTATATAAGAGGCTAAACAGAAAAACATGATTTTATTTTTCTACAGGAAGAATTCCCGAACTTGGCGTTAAGGGAAATATTTCCTGTCTCTCTCCGTCAATGTTGGTAGAAGCACAAGGACTGTGATCACCAAATATTTATTGCCTTGTCATCCTCAACTCATATAATACAGGAATCAGAATGGAAAGCTACAGAAACGCAACATATTTAGCTGATTTGGGGAAGTTAAACCCAGGAGCAGAGGTTACTCAGTGTATCTGTGATCATGGGTGTGAGAGGTCACATGTATGTGGAGTTCCTCTTTACCCGTCTACAACAACTCAGTGGGAAAGCGCCATCACTTCACCTGATATTCCGTACAATCACAGCGGAGGATGTCAGTATGATGACAGATTGTATCCTGTAAGACGAAATGTTTATGTCATGCACTATAATTTATCACTATGTAGCATGTATCCTATTTGTTTTAGAAAGAGAGGTGCATTAACTCCTTTGTAAGAGGTGGGGCCAGGGATGAACTCGGGGAAGAGCCCGCCTCTATGACTCTTCAGCAATAAAACAATGATTTTTGCTTTAACCTTCACTCTGATTATATCCATCATGAATGTGTCACTAATGGCCCACAAATCATATCTGACCAATATCTTTAGCTACCTCTATAGTATAGTAAAGACTGGTAATTTAGCCTCTAGTCCCCTAATTTCCTTATGCTAATATATATATATATATATATATATATATATATATATATATATATATATATATCTTGCTAGGGGCAACTGAGCCAGTTTCAGTTTACACCATGTTTGATAAATCTCCCCCCTTGTATCTATTTGAATAATATTTATGTGACCAAGCTGTAACAGAGTCTATGATTTGTTGCCTACTAATATATATATATATATATATATATATATATATATATATATATACATTTTTTAATGTTTCCATTGTTTGTTTGCTCTTAATGAGTTTTCCCTTCGTTCTGCAAAATTGCCCCGGGGCAGGGAGTATGGGGAAATCATGGATGTATTTCTGCTAAACAGTCTGGAGGAGCGGAGCTCTGGGAGCATGGGAAGGGGTGACTGTAGTTTTTTATTCTTTATTCTCCCTTTTGCTGCCCTAGTTCAATTTTGCAGAAAAATCTGGGGAAACCCTTTTAGATATTGATATCATTTTTATGACAGCATGCTATGTCATTTACATTTTTTTCACAGACTTTTTCAAATCCAATTTTTGGATTTATTCATCCTGCAAGTACTTCAGATTATCTCGGTGGTATGTACAATGTAAAATACTATTTAAGGTATACCCCCTCCAACACACACACCTTGATGCAACAAAACATTCATGGTCTTAAGGTCCTCATACATGTGCCCATCTTTAGCCGGCCACGGCCGCAAACGGCTACCAATCAGCAAGGTCAGCGCTTGTTTTCACTGCCTTTACATGGCACAATTAATCACATGGCCGGGCCGCGCGCACGTTCCCTGCATCGTTTGTGCCGTTATTTAAATATATTCCTATTGGCTGCACATCTCCTGTTTCCACAGGCAGAGGTGCGGACGATAGCGATAAGTTTTATCTGCACTTAAAGTGTCACTGTTGTTTAATTTGTCGTTTTTTTTTTTTGTTTTTTTTTCAGAAATCAATAGTCCGGGCGATTCTAAGAAATTTTGTAATTGGGTTTATTAGCCGAAAAATTTTATTATGAGAAAGCAGTTTGAAGCTCTGTGGAAAGTTTTTTTTGAATGCAGATAATGGCATATTTGCCTAATAAACCCAATTACAAAGTCTCTTAAAATCGCCTGGACTATTGATTTCTGATTCTTTTCCCGCTCATCAGCTGATTGCTGTCCCTTTTATATTATTGGCTGAATGAGCGCTTCTAAGAAAGCTCATTGCTGATAGTCGGCCTTTAACTAGTGAGACACTGACACTGAAGCAGGGCCGTATTTACCACTAGGCACCCGTAGTCCGGTGCCTAGGGCAGCACCAGAGAGCAGTGGGAAAAAAAACTCCTTTTTTTTGTTTTTATTTTTTTAGTTTCCCACCTCCTGGTCAGACTTGCCAATAAATCTGGTGACTTTTTGAGGGGGGTGGGGGAGGTATGTTCAGGTCTGCTATGGCTGTGAAGCCTGGAGCTATTACCTACCAATCTACCCATCCTGTAGTGAGAATTCCCTCAGACAACATGCAGACGCCTCTAATCATTGATTCAATGTGGAAATTTATGTTATAAGCAGTTAAAAACCATGAAAATGTGATTCAATGTTTCTACAAGTAAACAAATGCATGTGGCCAAAAGCACGCTCCGCCACGCTGGGGCGTCTTCAGGTTTTGTGCCTAGGGCAGCAGCAGCTGTTAATATGGCCCTGCACTGAAGTAAATGGAAATGAGTATACTACCCGACCAGGAGACAGGTGTGGAACTATCTAAGAGGAAAGAAACCATGTTTTACTAATCATGTATACCAGGGACGTCAAACTCAAATTCACAGTGGGCGAAAATTAAAAAATTGGACAAAGTCGCGGGCCGACCTTCATAATTATTGAAGAGCGAATGCTGTGTTCCTGGCACTGTCAGTGGTGTGCGTCTCCCAGCACAGTGCACTATGACAAATGACATCATAAATTGCTATGACATGATTAAACCCCAACCCATATACTAGCCAACCCCCAGTATTGCCCCATATAGTAGCCAACCCAACCAAAACTGCCCCACATATTAGCCAGCCCTCCCAATCAGGCCCAAATAATAGTCAACCCCCCAAGTGTCCCATATAGAAGCCAGCCCTCCCCCCATAGTCTCATATAGTAGCCAGCCCTCCCCGTAGACTCTTATATAGTAGCCAGCCCTCCCCAATAGTCTCATATAGTAGCCAGCCCTCCCCCATAGTCTCTTATATAGTAGCCAGCCCTCCCCCCATAGTCTCATATAGTAGCCAGCCCTCCCCGTAGACTCTTATATAGTAGCCAGCTCTCCCCCATAGTCTCATATAGTAGCCAGCCCTCCCCATAGTCTCTTATATAGTAGCCAGCCCTCCCCCATAGTCTCTTATATACTAGCCAGCCCTCCCCTGTAGTCTCATATAGTAGCCAGCCCTCCCCATAGTCTCTTATATAGTAGCCAGTCCTCCCTCATAGTCTGTTATATAGTAGCCAGTCCCCCCCATAGTCTCATATAGTAGCCAGCCCTCCCCCATAGTCTCTTATATAGTAGCCAGCCCTCCCCCATAGTCTCTTATATAGTAGCCAGCCCTCCCCCATAGTCTCTTATATAGTAGCCAGCCCTCCCCCATAGTCTCTTATATAGTAGCCAGCCCTCCCAGTAGTCTTATATAGTAGCTAGCCCTCCCCCATAGTCTCTTATATATTAACCAGCCCTCCCCAATAGTCTCTCATAGTAGCCAGCCCCCCCATAGTCTCATATAGTAGCCAGCCCCCCCATAGTCTCATACAGTAGCCAGCCCTCCCCCATAGTCTCATATAGTAGCCAGCCCTCCCCAAAAGTCTCTCATAGTAGCCAGCCCTCCCCATAGTCTCTTATATAGTAACCAGCCCCTAGAACAGTTGTTAAAGGGAACCTGACACCCGTGGATGGCCGTTCAGGCATGACAGGCTGTCCCAGCGCAGGATGTGTGTGAACTGCCTGTGGCCTATAGGATTATAATATGGGTGGTCCGAGCAGCTGTCCGGACCACTCATATTATAATCTAAGGCGATGGCGGGCCAGGTGTAATTCAAACTGAATTGCCTAGGGGGCCAAAAATAATTGCACCATGGGCCAGATCTGGCCCGCAGGCCAGAGTTTGACATGAGTGATGTAGAACCTCTTGCATGCACGTTGTTGTAGTGTTACACTAAGGCTGGGTTCACACTGTGTATTTTTTTAGTGCGTTTATTGTATCCGTTTTTAAAATGTTACTTTTTTTTTTTACTTATTTTTTGGTCAACCACATTTTTGTATATGCTAAGAAAAAGAAAAAAAAACGCGATCCAGTACAATTTGATCAGTTTCTTTATATAATGAAGGTCAGTGGAAACAGGGGTCCAAACGGATTGAACACAATTGCATCCGTTTTTGCTTCCTTTTTTCCCCCCATAAAACTTATACAGTAAACAAACTGCAAAAACGCAGTGAGAACAATGGCCCTTGTTTTATCACAGTGGCTGATCTCATTAACCTATATGACATCCTGGCCTGGAGTGTATACACACTGTATACACTCCGGCTGGGATTCCAAGCGGCCACACAGAAAAGTCACATGTGTACTTTGTGCGGCCGCTATTTATTGAACGTCGGACGCACAAAATAGACTGTGGACACAATGTAATGTACTGTAGTAGAGTCTGTAATTTTTGTGGATGTGTAGTTTTTTTTTACAGATGAGATGTCTATAATGTCTGCAATTCCGTAAAAAATATAGATTAGTAATCATTTCAGCCATTCTTATTTAACTTATTTCACCTTCTCTTTTTTGCTGATCCACAAAAAATACTGAACATGTGAATGCAGCCTTGGTCTATGTTCACATATAGTATTAGGGTCCATTTTCACAGAAAGATTATGTGACAGATTATCTGCCAAAGATTTGAAGCCAAAGCCAGGAATGGATTTGAAAATTTTTTGGCCATTCGAGGGCTGTCTTTTTGGACGCCTGGCATTTAGAAGCCAAATCATGTCCGTTATTTTGAAATCACGGACGTCATTGCAAAATAACGGACATTATTTGACCTCAAAATGACAGGCGTCCAAAAAGACGACCGTTGAACGGCCCGTTGTGTGAACCTAGCCAAACTGTGCACATCATTTTTCACTGTCAGTTCATTCCTGATTGTGGCTACAAACACTGACCGAAATATCGACCCAAATTTTCCAGACAAACTGTACTGATGTGCACCAAGTGCCCGCCCCACACTACAAAATGATCAAAGTTTGTCTCCACTGATTGTGTAGTGGTGGTGATGTGTAACTGCAGCTCCCATTGAAGTGAATAGGAGCTGATCTGCAGTTACACATCGTGACGGCTACACAATGACACACAGAGGGAAAACTGTGTAGTGCAGCACCAAACAGCTGATCGGCACAGGTTCCAGGTGTCCGCACTCCGCGATCAGTGGAAAACCCTTTAAATACTGTTAGTGTCCTATAGTATATGTATTGTACAATGGAAAAACTGTTAACCTCTTCAAATGGGACGGAGAATAATGTGATTTTCATTTATTTTATTTATCGTTTTCTAACAGAAAGTTTTCGGACTTTGTACGGACCTTGTTATGACCAGTATGTAAGTGTAACAGTAACTGTACATCTTCTGCTATGTGCTCTCACTTCTCACTTTTCACAGGGTTTCTGCTTCTATTCAGTCATATAGGTTGGAAAAAAAGTCAGATTTTTTCCTTGCAAGTGCACTATTTCCGTCTATGGCTTTGTCTGTGCCTACTGCTGCATCTTAGCCGCAATAACTTAAAAAGGGCCAAATTTAAAGGGGTTCAGGATCTGTCTTCAGTCATTGATTAGCACCCTGGTGACCTAAGTATAACGTTGTAGATGAAAAGGCAAGACAGCTGTACTTGTGGTAGCGATCTTAAATGATTAAAAACGAAATAAAAACTTTACATCATAATAATGGGTTCTTGATAAACAGTAGGTACCAAAACTTGATACAAAATCATGAGCTTTTAGGGTGCCTTCACACCTACCGTATCGCAGCAGAAAATCTGCTGCGGATCTGCAGCGGATTTGACAGTGCGTATTTAATGCTGTGTTCATTCACTTAGTTAAATCTGCTGCGGATCTGCTGCGGATTCACAGCGGATTTTCTGCTGCAATACGGTAGGTGTGAAGGCACCCTTAATGCTAGATTTTGATTTCTTAATTATTACTACCACTTTTCACCACAAGAGGTCACCAAAGACTTATTTGCAGAAACTTGTAATGGGAAAGAGTGAGTAGTATATCTAACAAACTGAGAGACAAATTTATTAATGTGTTTTTGCTGACTACGTTATGCCAAGTTCGCCATATCTCAGTTTTTTTCACCAGGAGAAGGTGTGGTTTCAGATTAGCTACCTTATGTGGTTTATTTGGTGTGATTTTTGGGTGAGTATGGAGCTGAGCCTGCGCCATACGCAGCAGATCTTGGCTGCTATCTGCAGCCGGCAACTGCTGGTAATGACCGACACTTAAAGTCGCACTGTCACCCCCTTTTTGCATTCTGACATCTCTACACAGGTGTAATGGGTAAATTTAGCAGTTTTCATAACTTATTTTATATCATACGGTATGGTGCTTGTTCAAGTAAAAAGTGATCTTTTATTAACTGCACATTGTGCTAAGTTGGACCGTTGGCCCCGCCCCTCCATGATGTCATAGAAACATAGGCCCGCCCCTTGCCAACCATTGGAACAGGCTGGCCTAAAGGTCTAGGCCCCAACCCCTCTAGGTCCGCCCATACCAATGGGAGTCGAGGGGAAGGGGCCTATGTACCTATGACATCATGGAGGGGTGGGGCCAACTGTGTTGTTGTGGGGGTGGGGCTAAGTGGCGCAGTTGCCGCGAGGCCCCGCCCACTTAGCACAATCTGCAGTTGATAAAAGATCTTTTTACTTGAACAAGCACCATGACTTATGATATAAAATAAGGTATGAAAACTGCTAAATTTACCCATTACAGCTGTGTAGAGAAGTCAGAATGCAAAAAAGGGGGTGACAGTGTCACTTTAAATGTCAGTCACTTAAAGTGACTCTGTACCCACAATCTGACCCCCCAAACCGCTTGTACCTTCGGATAGCTGCTTTTAATCCAAGAACTTTCCTGGGGTCCATTCGGCAGGTGATGCAGTTATTGTCCTGAAAAACAACTTTAAGGCTGGGTTCACACTACGTATATTTGAGGCTGTATGTTTGAGGCTGTATAGCAACCAAAACAAGGAGTGGATTGAAAGCACAGAAAGGCTCTGTTCACATAATCTTGTATTTGAGTGGATGGCCGTCATTTAATCGCAAATATTTGCTGTTATCTTAAAACAACGGCTGTTGTATTGAAATAATGGCAGTTATTTACTGTTATATGGCGGCCATCCACTCAATTTCAACATTATGTGGACGGAGCCTTTCTGTGTTTTTAATCCACTCCTGGTTTTGGTTGCTATGAGGACCTGACATGAGGACCAAATACAGCCTGAAATATACTGTGTGTGAACCCAGCCTAATTAAACTGTCAGCCCAGCCGGGGCTTAGATTGTGTATGCATTAGGCTGGCACAACCTCTCTGTCCCTCTTCCCTGCCCGTCTCATCATTAGGAATGCTCCAGGCAGATTGTGTGAATCGTTAAGGCACCTGTGCAATGTTCAGACAGGAGAAAATGTTCCAGTGGCATTCCTAATGATGAAGAGGGTGAGGAGGAGGAACGGAGGGGTGGTGCAAAGTTAGGGCACAGATACTCTAAGCCCCGGCTGTTGGGCACGGGGCTGCAGGTTTAAAAGTTATTTTTTAGGACAATAACTGCATCACCTGCCGAACGGACCCCAGGACAAATCTTGGATTAAAAGCAGCTATCCGAAGGTACAAGTGGTTTTGGGGGGTCAGATTGTGGGTACAGAGTCACTTTAACTGTTTATTGCTGTGATCCGTAGTGATCTCAGTATTTAAACAATTCTGCAGCTTTAAAATCAAAATAGCCATAGAGCCCTCAAAATGTATACTACTGTATAATAGAGCCATACAAAGTACAGATGAGTGTTTCTGAGGATTTCCCTAGTATTTCACTGGTGATATAGTATAGTCAGTTCATCAGATATCACCACATGTGCTCTTTGTATGGGATGTCCTCACAGCATTACCTGTTGGGGGGACTGGAGTTGAGCAAGACTGGTATAGGTAACAATGTATCATCGACAGAAGATTAGACTTTATGAACAACTTGACTGTACAATTTATAGCTAACAGGGTCATAGTAAGTAACAGGGATAGTCTATATACAAATAATAAGCCCATACAACAAGTGAATAAGAAATATGTGAAATACAGCCAGGACCACATATACAGCAGCTTACCAGGGTGGGTTATATGACAATTGGGGTGACACAATCTCATTTGTCCATACAGGTGGGGTCAGGTGGTTGCTGACTGTCTATAAATCTAGTGTCAGCCAATTGCAGACTTGTGATGTCAGGGCTAAGCACTGGCTGACTCCAGACAGCAGCTATCAGGTGCTCACGTACACTTGAGGCCCTATCTGAAAGATATCTGAAGCCAAAGCCAGGAGCCAACTATAAACAGAGAACAGGTCATAAAGGAAAGACTGAGATTTCCCCTCTTTTTAAATCCATTCCTGGCTTTGGCTTCAAAAATCTGTCAGATAAATCTCTCTGTGTAAACGCACCATCACTTATTTGTTCATAAACCTTGGCACCAGCTTACACCCTGACACATGTGTTAGTAGGAAAAACTATTGATGCACAGGATAGGTACCTGTCACTATGCACGTCTCCACAGTTTGGCATGGAGATGCAGCAAAGGCCATCAGAATGTTGCCTCGGCATCCCAATCTCCCAACATGAGCTGCTTCTTCACAACTAAGGAGAGATGCACCATGCATGCAGCTCATGTATGACAGGTATGCTTTAACCCCTTCTCACGGATGGACACCACAACGCGTCCATTTTAACCCCTGTTCCCGCACATGAATGTCTGACTTACATATACTATAGTAATGCTAATACCTAGTTATATCTCACTTTCTTATACTTTAGTAATACCTAGTTATATCTCACTCTTATATACTGTAGTAATGCTTTTACCTAGTTATATCTAACTCTCATATACTATAGTAATGCTTAGTTATATCTCACTCTCATATACTATAGTAATGCTAATACCTAGTTTTATCTCACTTACATATACTATAGTAAAGCTAATACCTAGTTATATCTCACTCTCATATACTATAGTAATGCTAATAGCTAGTTATATCTCACTCTTATATATTATAGTAATGCTAATACTTAGGTATATCTCACTCTCATATACTATAGTAATGCTAATACCTAGTTATATCTCACTTTCATATACTATAGTAAAGCTAATACCTAGTTATATCTCACTCTCATATACTATAGTAATGCTAATAGCTAGTTGTATCTCACTCTTATATATTATAGTAATGCTAATACTTAGGTATATCTCACTCTCATATACTATAGTAATGCTAATACCTAGTTATATCTCACTCTCATATACTATAGTAATGCTAATACTTAGGTATATCTCACTCTTATATACTATAGTAATGCTAATACCTAGGTATATCTCACCCTCATATACTATAGTAATGCTAATACCTAGTTTTATCTCACTTACATATACTATAGTAATGCTAATACCTAGTTATATCTCACTCTCATATACTATAGTAATGCTAATAACTAGTTGTATCTCACTCTTATATATTATAGTAATGCTAATACTTAGGTATATCTCACTCTTATATACTATAGTAATGCTAATACCTAGTTTTATCTCACTTACATATATTATTGTAATGCTAATACCTAGTTATATCTCACTCTCATATACTATAGTAATGCTAATAGCTAGTTGTATCTCACTCTTATATATTATAGTAATGCTAATACCTAGTTATATCTAACACTCATACTATAGTAATGCTAATAGCTAGTTGTATCTCACTAACATACTGTATACTATAGTAATGCTAATACCTAGTAATATCTCTATTACATATACTATAGTAATCCTAATACTCAGCTGTATGTCACTTTTTATTTCTTGCTTTTTAGTCACCACTAGCACCAGCTGCCACAAGTACAACAGATTCAAATTTTGACAAAAGCGATTTCCAGACGTGGACCATAGACGATAGCAGAAGACTGATTCCTTCTCCAGCACAGCTCTGTGACAGTCCTTATCTACAGCAAACTCACTGTAACTCAATGGTAACTCCATATTTTGTTCTTTAATTGACAGTAGAGCTGTCAAAGGCTGGAAAGGCTGGAAAACAGCCGTGTCAGTACAGTAGGACGCTATTTTGCCTAATAAAACTATTACAGGTTTCTTATAATCTTTCCGTTCGTCAGGGGATGCAGTTATTGTCCTAAAAAACAACTTTTAATCCGGCAGCGCTGTGTCTAACAGCCAGGGCTTACATTTGTATATGCATTAGGCTGGCACAGCCTCTCTGTCCTTCCTCCCCACCCTCCTCATCATTAGGAATACTCCAGGCAGATTGCTTCCTATTCCCCACCTGTGGCAGCCCGGCACATGGGTTGGATCGTTAATACACCTGTGCAAAGCTCAAACAGCAGTAAATGTTCCTGGATCATTCCTAATAATGAGGAGGGTGGGGAGGAAGGACATAGAGGTGGTGCCAGCCTAATGCAAATACAAATGTAAGCCCCGGCCATTAGACACAGCGCTGCCGGATTAAAAGTTGTTTTTATGACAATAACTGCATCCCCTGCCGAACGGACCCCAGGACAGATCTTGGATTAAAAGCAGCTATCCGAAGGTACAAGTGGTTTGGGGGGGACAGATTGTGGGTACGGAGTCGCTTTAAGCAATATAGTGGGCTCAGAGGTGAGAGGATGGTCAGCATGTCCCACTTCCTTTAGTTCTTCTCAGAGGCTGGCATGCGTGTTTCTCATTTCCCCGTTCCTCGGGTTATATGATATATGGTACCTTTCATTTATCCATCTGTGCTTCCATAATGTGAAAAAATGCTGTGTACTTTTTCAAGGGAAAAGTGTCAAAAAAGCATTTCCAAAGCTCATGGGTCCTGAGGGCTGTAATACCTCCTCTCTCCCCCTTCCATCCCTACACCTGCTTGATTGACAGTTAGCTTCCAGCACTGAGCTCTGCTTCCAAATCTCATTCCTTCTCTGTGCCTACAGATTCTGTGGGGTGGAAGATTTGGAGGCAGGGCTCAGTTTTCAGCTGACTGTCAATCAAGCAGGGTCAGGGATAGGAGGGGGAGCGAGGGGGTGTTATTGCCCTCATGCCCTCAGAACTTCATGAGTTTGGGAACACCTCTTTGACACTTTGCACCAGAAAATAAAAGCATTTTCATGTCCTGGAAGCACAGATGGATATGTGAGAGATACCATGTGTTTTATTAACAGCTATCTCACAGTGTCAGCAGTGTTGAACATGAATTACAGCTGACAGATTCTCCACTACTCTCCCCTTCCTCTCTTTTAGGCCTTATTCACACGTCTGTAGCGTGGCCCGTAATTGTGGACCCCACTACGGCCGCACATTTACGGACCTCTGCATAGATTGATAGTGATCTGTGCCGCAATTTCAAGTCCGTACTACAACCTGTTCTTTTTGTTGCGGCACGCATGGATGTGTGAATAGGGCCATTGAAATGTATTGGTCCTGAGAATGAGGCCTTTCTCTCTGTTTAGTATAGTACGTACGGATTAACCCTTCTGTTTCTCTGCCAAACTAGTTACAACTAAGGCTGGGTTCACACTACATTTTTTCCATCCGTTTTTTGCAAAAAACTGCTGAAAAAAGTAATTCTAAAACGTACGCATTTGTGTGCAACCGTTTTTCCATTGACTTACATCATAAAAAGAAAGGATCAAAACGGATCAGTTTTTTTGTAAATACACAAAAACGCAGTCGACCTCATTTTTGTGTCCGTCAAAAAAAATTGATTCGTTTTGATCTGGGTTTTTTTCTTATAATGGAAGTCAATGGTAAAACGGAACAAAACGGATGCACACAAATGCATACATTTTTTTTGCAAAAACATGAAAAGAACAGATAGGAAAAACGTTGTGTATATTATTATATCATTCTATTAAGTAACATGGGAATTGTAAAGCAAGAGCATCAGTCATGGCGGTGTTGGTAACATTTCTATTTTCTTTTTGCTTTAGGTATTATGTAACAATAATAGTAAAATTCTGTATGTGAACCATCCTGACACTGGAGAACTAAAGAGCTACCGTGTTTTATCTGAGTATAAAGAAAGGCTTCACCCCCCAAATCCAGAAACAACTGAGACTGTTAGAAGACTTTCAGGTGTGCATATAGCCACATTCACCTAGAGTTGTTAGTTATTACATGAATTTAGGGTATATTCACACGGGCGGGCTCGCAGCGAGAATCTCGTCCTGCTCTCCCGTCCGGCCAATCAGTGGCTGCAGCTGGACAACACACTAATTGTCCGGACGGGAGAGCAGGACGCCGTACCCGTGCAGCAAGGACAGGTAATGTATGCTTACAGCGGGGGAGCCGGGCGGGAGCAGAAGGGGTTAAGGGCGGTATAATTACATACTCGCTGCGGTCGTTTAGACCGCAGCAAGTATGTAGTGTATGGGAACTGCCAGGACCTGCTGGGCTCGCAGCGAGAATCTCGATGCGAGCCCGCCCGTGTGAATATACCCGTAATGTGTATTTCTTTCAAATCAACTGTTGTTAAAAAGATATATAGATTTGTAATGTACTTCTATTTAACAAGCTCAGGTATTTCATTACTTATCAGCTGCTGTATGCTCTGCAGGAAGTGGCATTTTCTTTCCAGTCTGACACAGTGCTCTCTGCTGCCACCTCTGTCCCTGACAGGAACTGTCCAGAGCAGCAGCAAATCCCCATAGAAAACCTCTTCTACTTTGAACAGAGGTGGCAGCAGAGAGCGCTGTGTTAGCCTGGAAGGAATACATCACTTCCTGGATTCCTTCAGCTCATGTCAAATATTCAAAATTTATTGTAGAAACCTTTAAAAGAAGCCTGGCCCTTAATCATGGCATCTGAGTCTGAAACAATCATAGGGAAAATTACATCCTAGTGATTACCAAAGAGTGGAATGGCTCTTGTGAGCCATATTTGCAGGGGAACAAGATGAATATAGCGCCGCTATAGCCTATAGCTAAACCGTTTGTACCTTCAGATAGCTGCTTTTAATCCAAGATCTGTCCAGGGGTCTGCTCAGCAGGTGATGCAGTTATTGTCCTAAAAAAAACAGCTTTAAACTTGAAAACCTGTGCCCAACGGCCGTGGCCTTAATTGTGTGTGCATTAGGCTGGCACAACCTCTCTGTCCCTCCTCCCCGCCCTCCTCATCATTAGGAATGCTCCAGGCAGATTTTCTACTATTCATCACCTGTGTCAGCTCGGCACAAGGGTGGATCGTTAAGACACCTGTGTAGTTTTCACTGCAGAGGTAAAGGAAAAATGGTGAAGAGGGTGGGGAGGAGGGACGGAGGGGTGGTGCAAAGTTAGGGCACAGACACTCTAGCCCACGGCCGTTTGGCACGGGCTGCAAGTTTAAAAGTAGTTTTTTAGGACAATAACTGCCTCACCTGCCAAACGGACCCCAGGACCGATCTTGGACTAAAAGCAGCTATCCAAAGGTAAAAGTGGTTTGGTTGGGACAGATTGTGGGTACAGAGTCGCTTGAAGTACAACCATCACTTCAGCCTCCACCTATCTGGGCTTTATGCAGTGGGGCCAACAAGAAGCCTCCCCTCAGTAAAAGACACATGAAAGCTGCCTGGTGTTTGCAAAAAGAAGCACTAATGGATTCTAAAACTGTGGGAAACCAGATTCTCTGGTCTGATGAAACGTAACTTTCTGGGCTTGGTTCTAATCATCATGTCTGGAGGAAACCAGACACTGCCCATCACCTGCCCAGTACCAGCATCATGGGGACTGGTGAGGGCTGAGGAAAAGCTTCATGGGGAAAAATACAAAAATATTTTTAGTGAAAACCTGATTCAGAGAGCTCTGGGCCTCAGACTAGGGAGAGCAGACTTTTCCGATCAGTGAGATCGGTGCTTGTTTTCAGTACCTTTAAATGGCATGAGAAATCTAGTGACCGAGCTGCACAATTGATCCTTGTATCATTCGTGCAGCCCAGGAAACTGGCAGCACAACCTCATTTCAACCTCATAACCAAGAACACTGGAAGCATATTTACTCCTATGACCTGAACATAGTCAACGAGTGATTCCATTCAGGCCATTTCCCGCTTGTATACAAGTTTTTACTCTGGCTCAGAATCACAGCACACTGCATTACACATCACACTAATCCTGTAGTGCTGCAGTATTACCATTATGTTATTTGTGATTTCAATATCATTGGATATTTATGCAGTTTATATATTTATTCACTTTAAGATGGTTCAGAACCCGCTCCTGTGCTGAGGAGAGGCTTCTTACCTGTTGCATCTATGCCATATTTTACCGTCTATAACGTGAGTTCTTACATTATGTATATATAGAATATCTTAGATGTAATATTATTTTTGGGGTATAAGGGGTTAGATTAGACATTTTAGTATTGATATTGTAATGAAACCATGTAGACAAGATAATTGTGCATATTAATATGATGATGATGATTATTATTATTATTATTATTATTATTATTATAATTATTATTATTATTATCATGATCATCATTTTGTGGGGTTACCTGAATAAGTGAATATAAACCTGGCTGGGATAAACATATATCTATCCTAAGATAATAAGAAAATACATACTAATAGAGCAGACTAGATGTTGTTTCAGATAACTTTTTTTTATATATGTGTACATATTCCCTGGCCATTATATAACTCATATGCCATTTTTTAATAATCAGATTTCTCCTCTACAAGCTCTAACTCTAATGTTCAGTTGCCCCTGAGCTAGTGAGTAGAGACTATGTGTTATAATTTCTTCCATATAGTGCATACCTACAGAAGAGGGACCTTATTCTTCTATCTAGTTATAGTACACTTTGAGAAGAAGCAGCAGCACTGAGGACATTATAGAGCTGTGCTGAACAGCCTTAACTGGGGTGAGGGACAGTAGCTTTGTGGTGTCTCTTTGCAATCTCCATTTGCTACACGGTCTCTTCAATCATTCTCTATCACTATGGAGTAGGGGTGAGGGAACACCTCAAGTATTGTTTTTTATTCTAATTGTTTACCTGAGGTTCTGATTTGTTCTATACAGATGGATAGCAGAGCAGTGTATGCTCTATCCGATGATACAGCATTTCACACAGACTCAGAGATGGAAGGAGCATTAAACTTAACCCTACCACGGTAATGTGAATTGTATATGTGTTTTCTCACATCATGGGGTCATATATCCCATGTATAGCTGCAGCTGGCAGTAACTGTACAGTCGCTTTCCTTGATAATTTACACTCTTCTGTTTATTGACATTTGCTGCATCTAAATTTGTTTCAATTGATTCCAAGTAAAAAAAAAAAAAAGCATCTAATAGTCTGTACGCGTCTCCATATTATATCACCATGATGTTCTCTACAACTTCAGGCAAAGCCATAATCTGATCTACACAGGGGACTGGGAAAAAGAGGTCTAAGGATAGATACAGTGTTCATTATAGGAGGACATGGAGCTAAGATTAGACTAACACAACATCATATGAAGCCGTAATATCACCGAATCCAGGAGAACATGAGAACAATCTACACAATTCTCCTCCTAAGGCGCAGACATGTTCTTTTACCTCCTTCCAGTGATCAGCATTTAATGTCATTAGTGTGCTTATTGTGTATTGTAACCATCAGTGATATGTGTCCTGCTCATTCCTGACTAGTAAACTTGTTTTATGTTCTAATCTTGTTAGGTATCCCATGTAATAATGCATAGTGGCAGGGTGCAGCTAGATCAGCTAGATTTATCACCTTCTTTTAATCTTGCACTTTTTCCTTTATTCCAGCCCTCCCCACCTACCCACCCATCAACAGTTGCCAGCTGGACAGCTCCCCCTTCCATACCGGTATACTTCATCACTTTGCCATCTCTATAGTGGTACATTGCATCCAAAGAACAGGCATGCATAGCGGAGGAGGCAGTGTGATGTGTATTGGTTACATGCCCCTTTATCTGAGGCCATCTTATAGATTTAGGAGGCAGGGACCCCCACCACTGTTGATTTACTATCACTATGAATTCAGGTATTTCATTCAGTCTCATGGAAATGCACTTGGCATTAACCCTCCCCTTGCCAAACATAACCACCCCAATAACTAAAAAAGACAAGAGGCAAATATGGCCACAGTGTTTATTTAAGACATACTCAGACATGACTTTATTAACTTTTCTTTTTTTATAGCTCATCAACAGAATAAATGCTATAAATATTCATTAACATCCAGATAATTAATAAAACATGTCCACCCCAACAGGGGAGATCTCCTAAAAAATGCCGGCTATGCCGGGCATACCCCAAACAGGGCTGTGGCCCATTCTACAAGCGCCTGCAACCCCGTATTGAAAATGTTGAGCCCAGTGTCCGATAAATGGACACCATCAGCCCTATAAATGGCACAAAGCCCTCAAGATCACAATGGCGGTACCACAGACCACCAATGGAAGTGAGGAACCTCGACACTCCCCTATGTCTTTTGTGTTCCAAGTAGGAGAAACCCTGAAAAGACCAAACTTATCTAGGTACAATTTCAGAGGCTTCTAAAAACACTAAAAGTACATTTGATGTCATGGAATAACAAGGTAGTCTGTCTCCTCGCAATGTCATTACCACCTGCGTGCACTACAATGACATTAGAAGCTGACCACACACCACTCTTTTCCTCCTCTAGCTCCAACAACTGGTTCCTGTTCAACTCACGAAGACCCCCCCCAATACATGGCTAGCTCAGAAGACAATCCCAGATTAGGCATGTATACCCTCTACACAGCTCTCCTATAGGCCCAAAAAATATTAGAGTGCCCGATCACCCATGCAATAATAGGGGAGCGACCTAAAAGAAAAACAAAATTACAGACATAAGTCAAGGCGAATATACGACCTAAATCTATTAGATCGCCATCTACCCAACCTTTTTATGTTAGTAGGTGACATCCGGAGTTTAGCATATCTAAGATTATCAATAAACTCACATCTGATTCAGGCACCATGAACCCATCCACAAAACCGGACAACAATAGTTCAGCCATCTGTGTTTTTAGGTAGGCCTCTAGCCATGGCCACATTCTTGTTACCATCACAGGCATCCAGGCCCTTTAAAAACGACTCTTTGGCTAAAGCAGAATGTTGTGAGGTCTGAGAGATCCTCTTAGGGTACAAACCCACACACCGTATATGCAGCGTATTTACTACTGCGATACGCAGCAAATATGCAGCAAATACGCAGCAGATTAGATCTAAATAACTGAACACAGCATCAAATCTAAACCATCACATCTGCTGCGTATTTGCTGCGTTTGTGCTGCGTTTTTGCTGGGTTTTGCTGCGTATACGGTGTGTGGGTTTATACCCTTAAAGCACAGAGAAAGCCAATGCGTTCCACCACAATGGGCACACTTGTGCCGGCATTTGCAATTACCATACTATTTACATTGCACATCATTATAAGCAAAGCAGACTCCTTTTACGAAAGGAGCCGCTTGCTGGCGCATTCTCAGGTCTGGAACGCTGGGGAATCATGAGGTTAATCCACAAACCTACATCCTTCTTACCCCATTTAATCCCAAGGTGCACTGATAATTTCTGCCTGAACATCTTATCATATAATAGCCAAGTGCTACCACCAAAATTTCTGTATGCTTCTGAAAGGATGTCTATTTGTCGAAACAACAACGCTCTTTTATCAGGGAACTTTTCCCCCAGCACAGCCGCATATATATTAAATGATTATAACCAGTTATTAAAAGTTTTAGACACAGGAGGTTTCTTGCACTCCTCCTCCTTGTCATCCTTCTTATCAAGCTTCACTTCTTTAAAATGTGGCAACAAGGTAAAAATATCTAAATACTCCATTCTCCAGATCTTTTCTTTTTTAGTCATACTGAGGTGATAACCCAAAGGAGATATGATACCAGTCAATGCCTCTTTCATACATACATTAGGCACACCTGGCTTAGCCACAGGGATCAGAGAGGACTCAGACTCACCTCCACCACAAGCAGATAACATAGATACCAACGCAGATACCAATCAGATGAAGGAGTTACCCAAGCCTGCTGACAAGTAGGATTAATAGGGTTAGCAGCCACAGATGATTTAGTACGATCTCCTAAGGGCCTTATAACACAGGATGATTATCATGCGAAAAATCGTTATATCGTTCAAATTTAAACGATAATCATTCTGTGTAATTGCAGGCAATAATCGAAAAATCGTTCGTAGTTGATTTAGATCTGAACCTAAAATTATCGTTAATTGTTCGCTAATCGTTCGCTGTAATGCTGCGTTTACACGTAACGATTATTGGCCCAATCGTACGATTAGCGATGTCGGATTTACAATTTTTTTTTATAACGATCAGCGTTTAGATGGTACGATATATCGTACGAATATTCGCACTTCGTTTAAGCCTATCTCACACATTGGTTAAATCGGCGAACGACTGTTCACGCGAATTTTTTGCGTACGATGAACGACGATTTGATGACCTGATGAAAGATCAAAATGTACGATTTATCGTGCGTCATTCGATCGTTCGCTGCGTTTACACGTACGATTATCGTGCAAATTTGACCGTTATCTCGCAAATTCGCACGATAATCGTTACGTGTAAACGTAGCATAATTCCATGTTCGTTCACTCAAGTTCCGCATTTATTCACTAATCGTTCAGTATAATTGCACATTGTTCAATGTTTTGCTGGGATCAGAAGGAATTAACGATCATAGTAAAGATCGCAGTAACGATCGTAGTGATGATGGTAACTAACGACCATCATTCTGTGTAATATGGTGAACGATTTCAGGTTAACGATAAACAATCTCGTTTGCAATTGTTTAACGTTACTTGTTAATTGTTAAAAATCGCTCCGTGTAATAGGACCCTAACAGTTTGAAAAAGGCAGCCACACCAGACAGAACAGATTCAGCAATAGCAAGCATGCCCTGCTCTGTGGAGGGCGGACACTGAGGGGGAAGAAGGTTGACATCAGACTGACCTGCAGGCGGTGAGTGTCCGGCCTCCCGCGGAGCCGCACCTCTCGCAAGAACAGCAGATTTAGCAGCCGGCCCATGCGGTTTGTGCCCAGCTCGCCTCTTGCCCTGCCTGGATGGCTGCGTAACCAATTTCTTCTGCCTTCGCACACGTCTGACAGTGAACGGAGAGAGCGCCCCCTCCACCGGCTCCTCCTGTAGGCGGTCCTGATCTCCGTCTGGACCCGTCACGGCCGGACGCTGCCGATGCAGAGGCAGGGTCCTCTTCAATCCTTGAAGACTCAACTCCCGCCACAGCCTCCCAGCTCGACTCCCGACTCGGTCTAGCAACCGCCTTATTCCCCGTAGGCGAGTCCAATGAACGGCACTGACGCAACCAGTCTCCAGCACCAAGTCCGGTGGGCTTGGATAGAACCTTGTAATACAACTCCTCCATGACAGGAAGGCAAAGTAGTTCCCTCACAAGTCAGTCACAAAAAAGTCAGTCACAAAAAAGTCAGTCACAAAAAAGTCAGTCACAAAAAAGTCAGTCAGTCAGGGCTCGGGTCTTCTCACGACGTCTGACTGGAAAATCTTCCTGCAGCAACTCATTTTGAAGTCCTGGGCTCCTACATGATCTTCTTATAACTGACAGATATCTGACAGCTACTTACCTTTTTTCTTCACACACACCAGATCCGCAGTGGATTTCACGCTGCAAGTTTACAGCATAATATGCTATGAATCCTGGTAGTGTGATTTTCAATGGGGTTACATACCCGCAGCCGAATTTTCATTGAAAATTAATGAAAAAAATGAATGAAAATGAAAATTCCGCTGTGGGTATGTAACCCCATTGAAAATCACACTACCAGGATTTGCAGCAGATTTCCCTGCAACCTCGCCCCTTTCATTAGTCACTCCAGGGGTCCTCCATTACCACAGTGGCATAAAATCAAACACTTACCAATACAGTCTGCCCTCACAAACATTTTGGAAAGAATGGGTTATTCTAAAGAGCTCACTGGATCCCAACATGATCCCAGCAAAAAAAAAAAAAGAGAGAATACAGGGCATGAAATACAGAGCACACCAAAAAATAATAGTAAAAGGTTTATTGTGCCGGCTGTCGTAGAAAGTAACACTTTTTCATGTGCTGTATGTATATCATTATATAGTTAATATGTTATTTGTATTACAGCTCCGGAATAGATAATAAGCCAAAAAGGTCGTGTAGGTGTTTAAAATCCCAATGCTTAAAGCTGTAAGTAGGACTAGATAGTATAGATAGTTTAAGGAAGCAATTTTTTTTACTTGTCCCTCTGCTGAGCGCTGGCCCATATACTCACCAGCAATGATCAGTGTCCCGCGTTGTGACTTCGTTCTGGTCCTGAGGCACCATGTAAATCCTGCGCACGTTCATGTCACTGCTCTTCTGTCAACATGTCAATTGAAGACCGAAAGTCACAATCTCTAATGCATTCTGGGAGAGCGTGACTTCTGGACTTCAATCGACAAAGTGACAGAAGAAGGGTCAGAAAAGCAGTGGCATAAGTGCACGCAGGATTTGAACAGCGCCGCAGGACCAGAATGGAGCCGCACCTCGGGACACCGATCATTTTGGGCAGCGGGGGGACAAAAAAAATTCTGAAGTGCTTCTTTAATATTGCTGTAATAAATCTAATATAAAAACAGGATTTACTTTATATCTAATGATAAATATCTGAAATAAATACAGAGACAACTATTTGTGATGCTTATGCGATCTGTGTTGCATCAGTAAGTCTTCAGTATTTTTTATATGTTTTTAACTGTGTAGTTTTCTGCTTAAAAGACAGTAGATCAGTAGTTACAGAAGAGACATACAGACGCCACTTCATCCATACTTCTGTATTAGAGGTGAGTGCGACTGGATGCAGCCCTGTTCAAATGCCAAACAATTGGACCTGGCCATGCTCGAGTTGTGCTCATCTCTATTCTGTATTTTAAATTAGTACCATATTTTCTGGTGTATAAGGCGACCCCTGACATTTAAGAAGATTGTCAGAGGTTTGCCTTATACGCCAGAAAATGTTAACCCCTGCCTGACGGCAGCCCTGCTGCGGTCAGGCAGGGGTTAACTGCAGCTAAGTTAAAAAAACAAACAGGTAACTCACCTGAGACCCGTTCTCGGCATCCACACATCTCTTGCCCCGTTCCTGGCGCAGGCTTTGTGACGTATACACTTGTATACAGCTCTTCCGGGCAGCCGAGCATCTCCGAGCTTCTCCGATGAGACACTTGGCTGCCTGGGAGAGCTTTGGGGATCTCCGGTGCAAGCAATGTATGTCACACTGCCTGCGCCGGGAACGGGGCAGGAGATGTGCGGATGCCGAGAACGCGTCACAGGTGAGTTAACTGTTTGTTTTAATAGCTGACATCTAAAAGGGCATCATCAGTAGGGACTTACAAAATATTCATCGCATGTACTGCTTTGGAGACAGAAACAATTTTCATTTTCTGCTTCTCGCTTAGGAGCCATAACTTTTTATTTTTCCATTGTCAGAGCAGTAAAAGTAGTACTTTTCAGTGGCTCCCTTATCATACACATAAAGGCCCAGAGTTATCAAACTGAGTGAAATAAAAACCAGAGAAACCAATTACAGCTCAGCTCTTAGCTTTGGTAAAATGAAAGCTGAACTGTACTTGGCTAATTGGCTGCTGTGAGCAGTTTATACCAGTTTCCATTTTACACAGTTTGATAGATCTGGGCCATAATATATTGCAGAACTATATATATATATATATATATATATATATATATATATATATATATATATATGTTTATAAACTATTTGTGGGGCGAAATAGGAAAAAAAAACTTTCCGAGTGGGTTGGGTTTGTATGGCGTCATCTCTGTGAGGTCACCTTCGGATCATGAAGTGTTCATAAAAAAACTGTTTTAGGGTTGTCACGATCCCCGTGACTTAGGTTCTGGCTAGTAGGCAACCGGGCTCACCTCGGACCGTCTTGGATCAGCTACCAACCAGAACCTAACACCCAGTTACACGTTTTCTGCTGCCACCACACGTCACAATAAGGCTGACGTGACACCTTACCCTTATGCACACCTAAGGCAACTACAAATTACGTCTATCACAATCTTATGGTAATCACTTACCCCTGGTAACGTTTTACTTCAGAGACATAGGGCCTTTTTAGAACACAGGAAAGCTCTTATTAAAGTGAAATTTAATATCAAATAAAAAAGGACAGTGCATACAGTACAGGTCACAATAAAAAAGAGATGGTACAAAATATACAGACACATACATACACAGTAAAAACAGTTCTTAAAATAAAAAGGAGAAAACCAGAACCTACTTTGCTATCGGGCTGTTTGGAACTGGAACGCTATGGGGATTAGCAGGAACGGCGGGCCAACACACTCATAACAAGTTCCCCAAGTGTTGAACACTCTCCCATCATACTCCCTGCCTTATCAAGCATGGTGAGAGCAGTTGTCTCCCTCCCTCCTCTGACCTCACAGGGGGGGTGACAGGGACTATGCTAATGAGCTAATGGTCCATCTTTTATGACCGGAGACGCTTGCCTGAAGATTTTCAAATCCTCATAACTTGGCTGGCGTGTTCCCGATCAGCATTCCAGGGGCATCAAACTACGGGGCATCACCTGCCGGTCACGGGCATACCAACCATGGGTCTGGTGTGCACCTGATTAGAGGAGTTACAGGTTTCCCTGGGTTCCCCTAGAGCCACTTTCTTGCTTTTACAATGGTGGGTCCCTCTCCCTACCCTGCTGACCTGTAGCGAATCTCACCTCTGGAATATGACAGCTTGTCATCTTTCTGAAGGGGTCAAATTTCTCCATAGACGTCTACAGTGACCTCTGATTGTCTCCTGCGTGAACTCTGGATGCATATTGCAGCCAGACCCCTTGTCATAAAGCCATTACGCCATGAGGACGTTTTATTGCGCCCCCAGTCTGGTAAGAGATAAGCGAACCTGTTAATATCCAGGACTCTCACTATATGGCCCCAATCCATCTAGCCATGACATCTAGTGCCCAAAGGAAAACAGGACACCAGCTTCAAAAGAAACAAAAAAGGTGTGTGGGGGGGTGAGGAGCTTTGCCAAATGTGAGTGATCAGGGATATTTTATTCAAGATCAGGAATATATATTGATCATCCTCACACCTCCCCCTTTGAGATATGGCACGGGACTATTGATCCATCCATCAATATCCCACGCCATCCTCGACCACTTCGCCCTGCCGGGACAATCCGTCGGCATTACCATGATTACTTCCCTTCTTGTGTTGAATGGTGAACTCATACTGCTGCAGCGCCAAACTCCACCTCAGCAACTTCCCGTTGTCACCAGCTACCCGGTGTAACCAACTCAGAGGGTTGTGATCAGTAATGACCGTAAATCGGCGCCCATACAGGTACGACTGCAACTTCTGCAGGGCCCACACAATGGCTAAGCACTCTTTCTCCACCGTGGCGTATGCTACTTCCCTAGATAGCAGTTTCCTACTCAGGTAAAGTATGGGATGCTCTTCCCCTGCTGCATTGACCTGACTGAGCACAGCGCCTAGGCCATATGCGCTGGCGTCAGTCTGGACGATGAATTGGCGGTTAAAGTCGGGGCTTTGCAAGACTGGTGCGCTTGCCAGGGCCCGCTTTAGCGCCGTTAGAGCTTGCTCACAATCTGGGGTCCAACTAATCACTTGTGGCAATCTCTTTTTTGTGAGGTCCGTTAAGGGTTTTGCAAGGGTGCTATAGTTGGGAATGAACTTCCTATAGTACCCTGCAGTCCCTAGAAAGGACATCACCTGCTTTTTGGTCTTGGGGGTGGGCCAGGCTACAATAGCCTCCACCTTACCTTGTTCGGGTCTCAAGGTCCCTCCCCCTACTCTGTGTCCAAGGTACTGGACCTCTGTCATGGCCATCTGACACTTTCCAGGCTTGATTGTCAGCCCGGCTGTTTGGATCCGCTGTAGCACCTGTGACAGGTGGGACAGGTGATCCTCCCAGGTCTGACTAAACACAGCGATGTCATCCAGGTAAGCTACTGCAAACCCTTCAAACTCCTCGAGCAGCTGGTTAACCAAGCGCTGAAATGTGGCAGGGGCATTCTTCATGCCAAAGGGCATGACAACATACTCGTACAGCCCAAATGGCGTGATGAAGGCTGACCTCTCCTGGGCTTCTTTGGACATGGGAATCTGCCAGTATCCCCTACTTAAGTCCATAATCGTGATGTATTGGGCACCGGCGAGCTGATCCAGTAACTCTTCAATGCGGGGCATCGGATACGCATCGAACACCGTGATGGCATTCAGTTTCCGATAGTCCCCACAAAAACGAGTTGTCCGGTCTTTCTTAGGGATAAGAACAACCGGTGAGGCCCATGAGCTATGGGATCTCTGGATCACGCCCATGCCCAACATCTCCTCTATCTCCCTCTTCATGTCCGCCCGCACCTCTAAGGAGACCCGGTAGGCTGACTGTCGGATAGGGAGGTGCGCACCCGTGTCTACATGGTGCACCGCAAGGCTAGTCCTCCCTGGTTTCCCCGTGAACGTGGACAGGAAAGGGTTCAGCACCGCCCACAGCTGGGACTTCTGGGTCTCTGTTAGCTGTGGGTTCAGCTGGGCCTCGGCTAGGGTCCCCTCGGTCTTTGCGTCAGCTACGATGTCAACTAGACTGTCACTCTCCCCTTCCTCTGGCAGACTGCACACTGGCATGACGCACATGTCACGCTCCACATGGGCCTTGATCATGTTAACATGAAACACTTTGTGCTTCTTGCGAATATGATCAATAGTGACGACATAGTTCACATCATTCACCCGCTGGTGAATGGTGTAAGGACCTTCCCATGCGGCCTGCAGCTTGTTTTGAGGCATGGGTACTAGTACCCACACCTTTTGTCCGACGGCGTAAATGCGCTCTCGGGCATTTCGGTCGTACCACCTTTTCTGACTATCCTGCGCCTGGGCCATGTTCTCCTGAACCAGGCCGGTCAGGGTTTCCATCCTCTCCCTGAATCTTAGTACATAGTCTACGACCGAGACGTCAGGGTGACCCACTTCTCCCTCCCAGGATTCCTTGATGAGATCTAGGGGACCCCGTACTCGTCTTCCATAGAGGAGCTCAAACGGAGAGAACCCAGTGGATGCCTGAGGTACTTCTCTGTAAGCAAATAGCAGGTGCGGGAGGTACCGCTCCCAGTCCCGTCCGTGGGACTCCACAAGCATCTTGAGCATCTGCTTGAGGACGCCATTGAACCGCTCACACAGACCATTAGTCTGTGGGTGATAGGCACTGGCGACCAGATGCTGCACCTGTATTTTCTTGCAGAGGCACTCCATCAAGTTAGACATAAACTGTGTTCCCTGATCCGTCAGCATCTCCTTAGGAAATCCTACTCGGGAAAAGATGGTGAGAAGTGCATCCGCAACTTTATCGGCCCTGATGGAGGATAGGGCAACTGCTTCTGGGTACCTAGTAGCATAATCTACCACGGTCAGAATGTAGCTTTTGCCAGAACTACTGGGTACTGCTATCGGTCCTACAATATCTACGGCCACCCGCTGGAACGGCTCATCTATGATCGGTAAAGGGATGAGGGGAGCCTTGGGAACATGCCCAGGCTTTCCCATCCTTTGACAGACCAGACATGACCGGCAGAAGTTAGCCACTTCTTTTCCCATACCCGGCCAATAGAAACGCTGTTTCAACCGGTCCTGGGTCTTGCGGATACCCAGGTGGCCTGCGAGGGGTATCTCATGGGCCACTTGCAGTAGTCGCTCCCGGAATGGACGAGGCACTACCAGCTGCCTACTCTGCACCCATTCCGGTTGATCCTCGGTGGGAATCATCTGCCTATAGAGACGGCCCTGATCCCAGGTTATCCGCTCGGTATCCGATTCAGCCGGGGTGCTATCAGCCAGCTCTCTCAGTTTCTGTAACGTCCCATCAGTCAGCAAAGCTGCCTGAAATTGGGCCCAGTCACTTTGAGAGTTGCCAGACATCACCTCGTCTGCTCTAATGCCTTGAGTCAGCTGTGAGCTGTCAGCTGACCCTCCAGCTGCTGGTATACACACCGCAGGGGGGCTTCCACTCACTGTGTCAGAGTGGCCCCGCCCACTACGCGTCACCACAGCTATGTACTTACAATCTGTTCCGCCCACCTGCTGAAGATCAGGGGTGAGGGGAACAGATGGAAGCCTGGTACAGTCCTGGTTATATACATCAGATTCATTACCTATGTCATTGGTATCAGGATTAGTACCCATGTTTATCACATTTAAAGGGTTAGTACAAACAGTGAGGTCATCTTTATAGACCTCCGCACTAGCACCAACCAATGAGGGGGATTCACACGAAATGCCAGGAACCTGTGAATCCTCCCTGACATCAGCAGGTACATAGTGGGAGACTAAGGAACCAAGATCAGTGGCTAATAAGACATCCGTGGGAATATGATCCGTCACTCCCACCTCCCTTATTCCACTCCCAGCCCCCCAGTCAAGAAATACCCTCGCCATGGGCAAAGCGGGGCTCACTCCTCCAATCCCAGTCACAGTTCGTGTTTTCCCAGGGATTAAGTCCTCTTCGTTCACCAGTTCAGGGCGAACAAGGGTGATCTCCGCCCCAGTGTCCCTCAAGCCCATCGTGATTTTGTTACCCACTGTAACGGCCTGCATGTTATCACTGAGCTTCCCTCCCCGTCCACCCACAAACAAAACAGTAGATGGGGAAACCGGTGATTTGGGCACAGGGGTTGGTTTCTTTCTCTCGGGACAGTCTCGACTAATATGTCCCCCTTTGCGACACATAAAACAGATGCGGGTATCAGCAACAGGTTTGGTGGGGACCACAGGGGTAAAACCCCCAGAGGGTCGAGTAGCAGGGACAGATTTGGTAGAAGTCTGCTTACCCCCTTTCCAGCTGGTCACTGCCGGCTTCTGATAGTGCGGGGCCCGATTGGCAGTGTAGGTGTCGGCCAGCTTGGCTGCTTGCGCTGCGTCTCTGGGTTCTCGGTCCAAGATGAACTGACGAACTTCTGCGGGACACAGGTGCAAAAACTGATCCTTGACCATCAGGTCTTTGAGATCCTCAAAGGTGTGGATAGACAGTCCTTCGATCCACTGGTGAAAGTTGGTGTTCAATCCATCAACGACATCTGAGTAACTGTCATGAGGTCCACGCTGCATAGCCCGGAATCGTTTCCGATACATCTCTGGCGAGAGATTGTATTTCTGGATGAGGGCTTGCTTAATGGCCTCATAGTCACCGTCCTTGTCTCTGGGCAAGGAGACAAAAACCTCCAGGGCTTTGCCTCTCAGTCCTGGGGTCAAGTACCGCGCCCACTGCTCACAAGGCAACTGGTACTGTCTGCAAATTTTCTCAAAGCCTCTGAGAAACGTGTCCAGGTCCCCATCCTTCTCCATCACCGGGAAGTGATCTAAACGGGGTTTAAGGTGTCCCGTCTCACTGGACTCACGGTTGGGTGGCAAATTACTGGACCTCTGGGCACGTGCTAGTTCCAGCTGATGCTGCCTCTCGGCCTCTGCCTGTCGTGCGGTGAATTCTCGTTCAGCTTGGCGTTCGCGTGCTGCTGCTGCTGCAAATTCCCGTATAAGCTCCAACCGCAAAGCTTGGTCGCAGTCGGCCATCTGTTGGAGAATCAAAGGTAAAGGAGAGTCCGTACCATTCTGCGGACTGGCGCTACCAGTACGTTGGTGCCCCATTGATTCCAGAACCGGACCCTCTGCTGCCTCCGATGATGGTGTGGAGACCACAGGCTGCTCTGGCCGGGCATCATCTTCCATCAATGCTTGGATCAGCTGGTCTTTACTGCGATTCCCTCCTTCCAGACCTCTTTGCTCACAAAGACTGCGTAGCCCATCTCTCGTGTAATTTCGATATGCCTCCGCCATTTTAGCAGGGATTTGCCAAATAAAAGATAGGATAGAAGAACAGAGAACAGGGGAGGGGAAAAACTGTTTCACGTATATATATATATGTCTGTTATAACCAAGTGTATGCACTGAGAGCCTTCCTGTAGACTGAGAAAGTCTGCTACAGATAACTCAGCCCTTAAGTGTACGGAGCAATTTATTACTCCACAGACTTAATGTTCTAAGATATCCCACCGCTGCCACCAATTTGTCACGATCCCCGTGACTTAGGTTCTGGCTAGTAGGCAACCGGGCTCACCTCGGACCGTCTTGGATCAGCTACCAACCAGAACCTAACACCCAGGTACACGTTTTCTGCTGCCACCACACGTCACAATAAGGCTGACGTGACACCTTACCCTTATGCACACCTAAGGCAACTACAAATTACGTCTATCACAATCTTATGGTAATCACTTACCCCTGGTAACGTTTTACTTCAGAGACATAGGGCCTTTTTAGAACACAGGAAAGCTCTTATTAAAGTGAAATTTAATATCAAATAAAAAAGGACAGTGCATACAGTACAGGTCACAATAAAAAAGAGATGGTACAAAATATACAGACACATACATACACAGTAAAAACAGTTCTTAAAATAAAAAGGAGAAAACCAGAACCTACTTTGCTATCGGGCTGTTTGGAACTGGAACGCTATGGGGATTAGCAGGAACGGCGGGCCAACACACTCATAACAAGTTCCCCAAGTGTTGAACACTCTCCCATCATACTCCCTGCCTTATCAAGCATGGTGAGAGCAGTTGTCTCCCTCCCTCCTCTGACCTCACAGGGGGGGTGACAGGGACTATGCTAATGAGCTAATGGTCCATCTTTTATGACCGGAGACGCTTGCCTGAAGATTTTCAAATCCTCATAACTTGGCTGGCGTGTTCCCGATCAGCATTCCAGGGGCATCAAACTACGGGGCATCACCTGCCGGTCACGGGCATACCAACCATGGGTCTGGTGTGCACCTGATTAGAGGAGTTACAGGTTTCCCTGGGTTCCCCTAGAGCCACTTTCTTGCTTTTACAATGGTGGGTCCCTCTCCCTACCCTGCTGACCTGTAGCGAATCTCACCTCTGGAATATGACAGCTTGTCATCTTTCTGAAGGGGTCAAATTTCTCCATAGACGTCTACAGTGACCTCTGATTGTCTCCTGCGTGAACTCTGGATGCATATTGCAGCCAGACCCCTTGTCATAAAGCCATTACGCCATGAGGACGTTTTATTGCGCCCCCAGTCTGGTAAGAGATAAGCGAACCTGTTAATATCCAGGACTCTCACTATATGGCCCCAATCCATCTAGCCATGACATCTAGTGCCCAAAGGAAAACAGGACACCAGCTTCAAAAGAAACAAAAAAGGTGTGTGGGGGGGTGAGGAGCTTTGCCAAATGTGAGTGATCAGGGATATTTTATTCAAGATCAGGAATATATATTGATCATCCTCACAAGGGTGCCTTCACACCTACCGGATCCAAAGCCGATCTCACTTCTGCGGATTCGAAACGAGAACCACTGCGGATCCAGTATCAATTCACCCCTATGATAGCACATATTCGCAGCGGGATTAACATCCCACTGTATATATGTGCTTTAACTCCCTGGTTCCCGCAGCCCAGCCGTTTCATCCCCGGCGCATCCCCCCCATCCCGGCCACATCCCCCATCAGCCCACCCCCAGCCCGCCGCCGCCCGCACCCCCCCGCCGAGAGCATACAGTACCTGCTCGGCAGATCAGCTGAGCGGGACCGGAGCCGGGAGCCTCACTGCAGCCGCGCCGCCGAGCAGGTAATGTATGCTCGCGGCGGCCGGCCGGAGATGGGCTGATGGGGGGATGTGGCCGGGATGGGGGGATGTGCCGCCGCCGGGGATGGGGTATGCGATGGCGGGGCTGCGGGCACCAGGGAGTTAAAGCACATATTCACAGCGGGATGTCAATCCCGCTGCGAATATGTGCTATCATAGGGGTGAATTGATACCGGATCCGCAGCGGTTCTCGCTTCGAATCCGCAGAAGTGAGATCCGCTGTGGATCCGGTAGGTGTGAAGGCACCCTAACAGTTGTTACAAGTTATACTGAATCCTTTCCCACAAAGATATGTATCAATCTGCTCAGTTCTTCCTAATTATAACATGATGGTGATAGAATAGATAACATTGTCCTAGTGAAAGGTTCCCTTTAAGCCATGATCAAGGATGAATAATGGTCTGAAATGCGTTGGCTTGACTGGTGATGTTTTTAGAAGATGACTAATAAAGCTTGAAAGTAGTTTATGGAGCTGGAAGCCTAATGATTTAGTTGCCCTTTGACATTCACTTTTACTAATGAACCTGTCACGACCAGTCACACCAAACACACAGAGACAGTGAGCCCTGAGCTCAGCCCCGCCCACTGTCCCTACCTAATTGCCGCAATCTGCCCTAAAATGGCAGCGGACAACTTGGCGGCGATCCCTGGCCTGGATACGTAAAAAAATGGACAAGACAAAACGAACAAACACAATAAGAATGGTCAGCAATCCGGGTCACAACGGTCTGGCAGCAAAGGTACAAAATGAGGATCCAAAAGAGTAGTCAGAAAACAGGCAATAAGGTCAGGGGCAGGCGGCAAGCAAGGGAGGTCAAAGATACAAAGCAGGAATCAGGAGAAACCAGAAAACAGAACACACAAGCAGGCAGAGACTAAGTCAATAACCGGCAAGGCACAGGCAGAAACAGAAATCTTAAATAGGACACCAGGAACCAAGTCCACAAGATGATAGGAGGGACCAGCTGTCAATCACTGAGGCAAAGGCAGGTTAACTGTTACATGACCAGAGGAAACTTAGAAGAACAGACACGGGTGGGGCAGGGAAAACAATTAGCAGACCAGAAGGAATAAGACACGGTTCAGACTGGCAAAAACAAAGGCAAACAAAACACAGAATAAATGGAAGATTATGGCCAAAAGCGCAGTCTCGGTCGTACCTTACGCACCGACGACTGCGCCAAAGTTGCATTCATGACAGAACCACACCATGGTTGTCATGGTTATGAGTTGAGTTATCTATTGAAGGGGTATTCCAGAGACTAAACAAAAGTTTTTATTTTTTTCTCTAATACATTGCTTTGTAATATAATTTCATTAAAATAAATTAATCCTCTGAGAGTATTTTTTTCAATTCTACGGAGTACTCCTTTAACTTCTGTGTGTTTAGTGGAGAACTGAGTTTAACAATAGTTAAAATGTCAATATTACAAGCGATTTTTAATAAACCTTGTAATAGGTTTTATTATTAAAAAAAGCCTCTTTCTGTGTTCAAAAAGCAATTTCCCAGCCCCCCCCCCCCCCATCTGTTCATTATCAGGCAAATCCGTCTTCATTACAGAGAAGCCAGTGATAACGGGTTCTGCTGTGTCCATTATACCCTATAGAGGGGGGAGGAGCAGAGGTAGATGAGTGAGCAGGAAGAAGAGAAGTGAAGAACAGCTGTTTGTAGACTGTCTGGGCACCTAAAAAGCTGGATTCAGAGGTCAGAAAAGTCAGTGCTTATCTAGGAATTTGCTGAGAGAAGATTGCAGGGTGCTCACTCACTTCTCTCAGCCCCTTCCTTCTCCATAGAGCATAATGGACAGAGAAATCCTGCTTCTTCTGAAGTGAGGGGGGAGCTAGGAAAACTGCTTTTTCAGTATAGAACGAAACTCTTTTGGTAAATAAAACCTATTACAAAGTTTCTTAAAATAGCTTGTACTTATGATATTTATTGTTTTATTTATTTCTAGCATCAAATGCTATGTTTTTATATTATATACAGTTATTGTGAGTGCTTTGCAAATGGCGAATTCTGCAGCAACTGTAGCTGTATAAACTGCTTCAACAACATATACTATGAGTCTGAACGGCAGAAGGCTATAAAGGTAAGGAAACAATGAAACTCCCCTCCTAATGCTGAATATTGATGTGTATGGGGATAACAAAAGAGATAACTTTTTCCGGCAGGAATTGAAGTCGTATGCCCACCTTTAATGTGTCTTTTGCCCTAACATTTTCTAGCTGTGTTGATGGTTATAACTTCAACACCTTTCACAGGTCGTCCTATAAAGAAAGGACTTGTCCATTTAGACCAGGGGTGTCAAACTCAAATACACAGTGGGCCAAAATTAAAAAATTTACAAAGTCATGGGTCAACCTTGATGATTTTAGAAGAGCGCATGCGGCGGCCCTAGCATTGTCAGAGCAGCATGCGGTTTTCCTGGTACTGTCAGTGGTGTGCGTCTCCCAGCGCTGTGCACTATGATACATGACATGATAATTTACAGCACACTTTTATAACCTTCCCCACCCACCTATATACAAGCCCCCTCTGTAACCCGCATAGTAGTTACCCATTATTTTCCCCAAGCAGTAGGTAATCCTATAATTGTGCCCCATGTAATAGCCAACCCCCCTATATTACCCCATGTAGTGGCCAGACCTCCCCTGTAGTCCCACATAGTAGCCAGCCCCCCCAGTAGTCTCATATAGTAGCCAGCCCTCCCAATAGTCTCATACAGTAGCCAGCCCTCCCAATAGTCTCATACAGTAGCCAGCCCCCCCAGTAGTCTCATATAGTAGCCAGCCCTCCCCTGTAGTCTCATATAGTAGCCAGCCCTCCTCAATAGTCTCATATAGTAGCCAGCCCCCCCAGTAGTCTCATATAGTAGCCAGCCCTCCCAATAGTCTCATATAATAGCCAGCCCTCCCAATAATCTCATACAGTAGCCAGCCCTTCCCAGTAGTCTTATGTAGTAGCCAGTCTCCCCAGTAGTCTCATATAGTAGCCAGCCCTCCCAATAGTCTCATATAATAGCCAGCCCTCCCAATAATCTCATACAGTAGCCAGCCCTTCCCAGTAGTCTTATGTAGTAGCCAGTCTCCCTAGTAGTCTCATATAGTAGCCAGCCCTCCCAATAGTCTCATATAGTAGCCAGCCCTCCCCCATAGTCTCTTATATAGTAGCCAGCCCTCCCCATAGTCTCTTATATAGTAGCCAGCCCTCCCCCTTAGTCTCTTATATAGTAGCCAGCCTTTCCCAGTAGTCTCATATAGTAGCCAGCCCTTTCCTGTAGTCTCATATAGTAGCCAGCCGTCCCCCAGTCTCATATAGTAGCCAGCCCTCCCCAGTAGTCTCTTATATAGTAGCCAGCCCTCCCTTGTAGTCTCATATAGTAGCCAGCCCTCCCCAGTAGTCTCTTATATAGTAGCCAGCCCTCCCTTGTAGTCTCATATAGTAGCCAGCCTTCCCCAGTAGTCTCTTATAAAGTAGCCAGCCCTCCCTTGTAGTCTCATATAGTAGCCAGCCCTCCCCAGTAGTCTCTTATATAGTAGCCAGCCCTCCCTTGTAGTCTCGTATAGCAGCCAGCCCTCCCCAATAGTCTTATATAGTAGCCAATAGTTGCACTTCTGGGCCATATGCAGACAGATGTCATCTATGTAGCTACTTACTGTTATACATTCTTCTGACATGTACAGATTACTCTCATGTATTTAGATATGCTTTTCTTTGTTCCAGGCGTATCTAGATAAAAATCCAGAAGCGTTCAAGCCAAAACTTAGAACTGGTAATGTCAAAGTTCAGCATACAGAAAGATGCAACTGCAAGAGATCTGGGTGTCTTAAGAATTACTGTGAATGCTATGAGGTTAGTAAAGCTTGAAGTTTGAAAGTAATGAGGTTCTATGAAAATCTGACTAAACGGATGTATCCCAATTTTTAGCAGAAGTGCAGCAAAAATGTTGAATTTGAGAGTAGAACTGCCTGCTCAGACAGCACTGTTTGTGTACATCCAGTGTGTGCATTAACAAGGTAAATGACTTCCATGTCACCCCTGCAGTACATCAGTTACAATTCTTATTTAAAGACAATGTATCATCAAAAAATTACCTATTGTTTAAATCAAGTTTTAGGCTATGTTCCCGTCATTATCAATAGATAATAGTGGGAACATAGCCTTAAAGGGGTATTTAGCCTGAACAAAACTTTTCATGTGTTGCTGCCCATGGTACTTGATTACATGAGCTGTCTCGGAAGGTAGGGGGGAGTAGAGGGAGACAGAGAGAAAAGTTCACATAGATACTCAGAACTGGGGGAAGGAGACTGAATAGATAATAAACAAATTGTATTGTATGAAATAAATTGTTAGTCTGACCAAGGGCAGTAACATATGAAAAGTTATGTTTGAGGGGAATACCCCTTAAATGTTAAAGGGTTTCTGTCACAAAAAAAATTATTGACATATAGTAGAGACATAACAGAGGTTCTAATCAGTTGGGGTATAAGTGCCCCAACCAGTCAGTAGAAAGAGTAGGGGAAAAAGCTTCTGCACTATCCTCACCCGCTTTGTGTCCTGGAGACCTGGATGGTCCGGGTTATGTGACACAGGGTCAAGAGAGAACATTATATGCGCATACTTCTTACTGCCATGGCTGTGATGGAGACCTGTGCTTCGGGCTGCCACACCTGCTCCCCTGGCTCTTAACTTACTGCGGATGTCATTGGCTTGCGTCCCCACCTCCTAGAGCATGTGTGCGCCAGCTCAGTGAAATTTAAAGGTCCAGTGTGCCCTAATTGGCTGCTGCACAGTAGCCCATACGTATAAATCCCTGCACCTGCTCAGGCATCCATGTTAAAGACTCTGCAATTGCTACCTTAAGTTCACGGTTTTGTCTACATGCATTGCCTGTGTTCCTATAAAGTGCACATACTAGTCATTCTAGGTCCATTGCAAATGGTCGTTACACTGCCACTACAGCTACCACTGATCACAGAACGATCAGAAATTAGTCAGATGGCGCTAATATAAATGGGCTGTATCTCCCCGGATCAAACACAAAAACTAGAAGGGGTATACATTTAAAAAATAACCTTTACTGATTTCTATTAAAACTTAATCCCCACATGACACAACACAAACAAATAATGTACAAATGGTGGCCTAAATTCCACCCTAGCTGGTAACGTCACTGCAAATAGTCACAAAACAACAAACATCAGGGGTTCAATGAATAAATAGTAAATGGTATTGTCTCACCCATCAGATGTCTTAATCAAGCGTTGTTATTGTTGCGTAGCTTACGGAGGTGGAGAGAGTCCAGCGTACAGGTGTTGGAGACCCACTCGCCCTACTATGCCCTGGATGAAATATAGGCCGTACTACCCCTGCTCGCACAGGGAATAGCGGGGCACTCGCCCTAAAAAGGGCGACCCCTACCCCGAGCTACCCCTTTGTCAAAAAGACCCTAATTTTCCCTTCCTAGCGTGCAGGTCCCCCACCTTCCGACGCGTTTCTGCCAGGTGTACTGGGGTTATCAAGGAAGCGAGGCACACAGGGAAAACCAAAAAATAAATCTAAATAACAAAATATAATGAACTGACAATTAGGCTCCGGTATGGTGTCCGGGCCTATCGGGATGCGTGTGGTTGGTCCCTGCAGTGGCAGGTGACCCCCTTCCTGGCGTAGTATCAAGCCAGGATACTCTGGAAGCAGTGGCTACCTGTTCCTGCGCCGATACACAGGGATTAAATAACTTCAAACCGCGCTGCCGGACCGTCCGACGTGATGCGTCATGGCACGTCATGACGTCATCACGTATTACTCACGGTGCGCTGCGGCGTCACCTAGACGACCTCTGTAAACAACTCAAGCGCCGTCTGGTAAACCGTATAAGCCCTTTGGGTTTACAGCAGGATTTCTCAGAACTGGCTACAGAAATGCGGAGATCTATACATTATCTATACATAATCTTTACATCATGCAAGATTATTTAAGGATATGCAAAACGCCCCATCTGGAGGTAAGATAGAAGCCAAGGGCTATCCAAACATAAAGTGCAAACTGATCACAACCAAAAAAGAAAACAAATGCAGATTTTTCGTAGCAAACAACTTATGTATCTTTATTGAATATACATTAAAACCATTACCATACAAAAGAGAGACAGACCAAACATTAAAAAGAACAGTGACTATCCTGGAGGTGTTTCTAAAGTAACCAGATCACATGTGCTGGAGTCCCTGACCAACAACAAATGTCACAGAACAGGGGGATATATTCTCAAGAATCATACAGTAGGACACTATAATAAATACAATAAATAATAAAGTGCAAGTGCATTCAATTCATAGAGTCAACCTACAGACAATTTGATAAATCTCTTATCCACTCTTCATCTAATATTATTTCCCCATCAAGTCTAGAGATCCAGCCAGTTAAATACCTTTTGCGGTGATATACAATGTGTATCCTTTTTATATACAATAGTTCCAATGGACACACACTATCACCACTGGTCTCTGCTCCGCAGAGTTAATTAACCATACCATAACAAGTCCAACATAATTAGTTAGCTTTATAAGAATAACAATTACACCACACAAAGCTAAATTTAAAAATATATTAATTTTTATTTGACATGATTAAAAATCAATTTTAAAAATTCTTTTTTAGTGCAAAAGGGAATCCAGCAATAATTGATAACCAGAACACCGTAATCTAATAAGAATTCTCACATATACCACTGTACCATGTAAACGTCTATATCAATATATACCTAACCATGCAGTGTATCCACACAGCCTCGGATAGCTGAAAACAATGTCAGCCTATATCCTCCAGGACGTCACCACCCCGACACGCGTTTCGTTGCCTTCGTCCGTTGCCTTCGCAGTGCGGTGTAACAGGAAAATTCTGACCACTCTGCTTAACCCAGGTAACAAGGTCTGGGGCTTGTGTCACCCTCTAGGACGGGTCACCCGACACTGGTCAGCAATAGGTGGTGGAAAGACCAAAAGAGTCAAAACACGGGCACAAGTATTCTTTCTACTTTCAAGTATTTCTACCTATTTTACTTCTCAAGTTCCGACAGAGCACAGTACTACTTTGAGTTGGGACACTCTCGACATCCTCCTCTTTACTTCTCTGAACTTCTACCTCTCAGCACGCAACTCAGCACGGCTGTACTATCTTTCAAGCTCTTAGCACAGATCTGGTTACTAAAGTCCAATGTATCTTATCAAGCCAAAAGCCTATTGTGTATCACTGTTTCAAGTATTCCTGCAGTAAAGAAGAGTTTATTTATTGTAATGGGACTCTGTGATTCTTGTCCAAGCACCTACGCAGCCATTGCATCTTTCTTGGGTCATCTTCCCTTTTTGTGGGGGGCGGTACCGATAGTCCGGGTGGGTCACGACTCCACTCCGGACCACCGTGATAAGCTCCCAAGGGACCCCCAAATAGCCCGTCAGGTTACTGACCAAAGGGGAAAGGGTTTAGCCAGCCTCACTAAACTAAAAGGTGTGCCATCATACCTGTGTGCCCAACCGGCCTGGCGTCACAACTGCATAACACCTGGCTGAGCTATTCACAGACCAACCACTACTGCAGTGGAGTCACCCTTCACCATCTGGCAAGTGACCGGTCATGCCTCCTAGCGGTGCATCACCACATTTTGATCAATGGAAATTATTAGAGTTGAGCAAATCTTATTACTGGCGGCTGCAGAAGTTGTGTGCAGCCCTAAGGAGTCCTGGAAAACATGGATACAGTCATAGGCAATAGGCTGGATCCTTGTTTTCCCGTCAGCCTTAGGGTAATCAAATGCTGGACCCAAGCTTGCCCGAGATTTGCTCAAAAAGGGCCAAATGCATGTGTGTGTTCAAGCAATGCAAATGTTTTTACATACGGTAATAAACATACTGTATACTATAGTGGTGAACCTTTTTAAGTTATTATTTTATTAGTTTAAAACTTTTGAAGAAAGTTGACTCTCTTTTTTTTTTTTATCGTAGGCTAAAAAGACGTGCTCCTCTATGTGTAACTGCATCGCATGTAAGAATTATGAAGAGTGTCCAGACCAGAAATATCTAGAGAATGAGCAGGAACTTGCAGATACAGAGAGGTATGAGTATGTAATAGCATTATATTGTATATATGTAAGTAGCAGGGGACACATTGATCTTTTAAGCCATTTGCATTGTCCTAAGTTACTTTTCTCATTTGGTGGCCAAAGAAAAGCTCTGTCTTTGAAGCCGCATTAAAGCATGCTTGTCTTTTTAAGTGTTTCCACTATGGGACCATAGCAGAGAAAGACGGCCATCTCGTAATATTGACGTCCACAAATGAGGATCATGAGAATTATTTGTGGCCGTCAATAATATGATCCAGTAGATCCAGTACATACCCTTATGTAGCATTTTTCCCCTTTATACAGTCAGTTTTCATTAGTTTAGTTAAACAATAAAGATTTTCCAAAGTAATAAAATAAGAAGCAACAATTGTCCATAAAAAATCAGCATACTGTATATCTATACAACCCTTTAACAATCCAGCACTTTTAGGCTGGACACCACCTACAACGCCAAATGTTAGCTGAGAGTCAATGGGGAAAAATCAAGTGGAATACCCACATGAAGTTCCCCTTTTTCAGGGCATGCCTTACACTATCCCAGAATATACAGTCATGCACGCACCATCACAGTCAAGACCAGAGATTGCTCCATTTCTGCCAATCAGTCCTCTTGATGTCGCTGTCACTAACAACTGTGGCATCTAGGAGATTGATACAGGGAGTGGGCTCCTACTGTCATCCATTAGCATCCAGTAAAGCTGTCATGGGGTGCCAATGGTTCTCATCTCTGCCAGTGGCCTGGAAACTTCCTCTGGGCTTCTCTTTACAAAAGCCAATCGGCCTTTGCCTTTTTTTTCAACTGCCTTTTCTCCTGAACTCCTTTTTTTTAATTTTTATTTCTATAGCCCTATAGAACTTTGTATGAACACTTGTGAGGTCAAAATCCTTAGTTATTAACTAAGAAGAACTATACATGACACATTGTCAAGACGATAAACAGATCACTGATGTCAGGGAGACCAACTAACAAAGACACAGTCGGTTGCTGGTTAAAGCGCTCAACATAGTAAAATCTTAGGTGCATTGCCCCCTGGGAAACATAAATGTGCAAAAAAAAGTCAGTTATGAGTCTCAGAACACGGGACTAGCCAGATATCCAACCAGGGAAGGACCTAGCAAAGGGATGGCTCCTGTAAGGAGACCATCAAAACCACCATATTAGGTGGTCCTTTCAGTCAGTATCCAACTCAATTACAAGTCTCAGGATATGTCAAAAGGAAAACCAAAGCCAGGCATCCATCCAAAGACAGCTGTTTTGGGGTGTTGTCCCTCATCAGTGTTCTATCCTCAGACTTGTAATTGAGTTGGATATTGACTGAAAGGGCCACTTACTATGGTGGTTTTGGTGGTCTCCTTTCAGGGGCCATCCCTTTGCTAGGTCCTTCCCTAGAAGGATTTCAGGCTAGTGCCATTTTGAGACTCGTAACTGAGGCTCGGCTGACTTTTTCAATACATTGTCATTGACAGCCATGTTATTCTTCACTTCCAGCATCTTACGGACTTGTGCTTCCATAGAGGTTGTGAGAGCTGCGTGTTCCTGTCTTTTAGCTCGGGCTGAAGTAGCAGAGAGAGAACACTACTCGCCCAGCATTGCAGAGCAGATGGTAGTTGAAGAATTTGGCCAATGCTTAAAACAGATGCTGCAAAAAGACCTAGACTGAAGAAAGCCATTTCTGATCTACTCACATTGCCAGGTTTCTTACTATGTAGGCCATGATACAAGGTTCATAATGCTTTTACTCTCTTACATAAGTTGCCTCAGCTGTCTAAGTTGTTATGTGCAGGTACAAGTGTAAGAGTTGTGTTATTTTATTACCTTTTTCTGGAACCAAAGTAATGTTCTCCGTAATACAAAGATTTGTGCATTCAGAACTGGTGGGCTTCTATACTACACTGTGTTAGTATGTTAATATTCCTGAACAGTTTTGCTATAGTAAAGTTATATTTGTTCTGTTGTATAGTGTTATTTGTTTAGCAGCTCATTATTTATTGTTCATGCTACTGAACACACAGTCACATACAATTGTGGGAGCCACATTTATGGACAAATGGGTAATTTGCATAATAATTCTTATTCATAATAAGTCTTTTTGTCTCAAAATGCCCCCCCCCCCCCAAAAAAAAAAGAAAAAAAGAGAAAAATGGTGTTGTGTACACATAGCCTAAAGCTGAATAGTAAGACTCCAGGGTTAGTAATTATACCAATGGAACACGTCTTTTAAGGCTTACTTCTGAGACATGGAATTATAGGAAGTGAATGCTGGAAAGCAGAAGACCATCTTCTGCTCCCCGGACAAGCCCTTTAAGAGTGTCTGTTATATACAGCACTTTGTTGATGAAAGCACTTTCACTTAAATGACATGACGACTGCTGTTCATATGTGCTATTAGTGCAAATGGATGTCATGTAGGGTACCCACCTCCCAGGACTTCCCATAAAGTGGTTGGCTTTCTATATCAGTAACATCATGTCATGCCTGGCACTCATGACACCATTATATAGCTGAGCATGGAGCTTTCATGCTCCCCGTATTGTGGACGGGATCCTTGTTCTAGGATGAGGGTGAAGCTTCCTATAAGATCACTGCGGGCCATAACATTACCGATTCAGGAAGCTACAAAACAAACACAGTGACCAGCCCCTTTAATGTTCTGAAGTATAGAGCTTCTCTGGGGGACACGCAGGGCTGCCAATATCCTTTTTAATTATTTCTAGATAACTCAGCTAAAAAACCAAGACAAGACAAAGACATTTTTTTTTAGAATAACAGAGACAGTCCTCTGAGTCTGTCAGTTCAGCATATTTGATAACAAGTATATACAGTAAGAGTCCCAGACATTAGCGCCAACAAGGATGTTAAATGATCGCTTCTAGGGATGACAGTAAAGATGTTATGTGATGTCTTCTAAAGCTGCCAAAACATGCACTTTCCTTACCTTCAAACAAAATGGAAATGCTTTGGGTAGGGTCTACAAGATCACTACTTAGGATAAGAATATTGTAGAAAATACATTGTTTTAAACATACATTTGGTCAAATTAACAAATTGATTGATTGTTAGGGCCCATGCACACTGACTAAAAGAGGCGGAATTCATGAGCAGAGTCCGTGCGGTGGATTCCGCTTGAAATTCAGCCTGCCCTATTGCTTCAATGGGATTTCTCGTGCACTTATACGCTCAAAGAATAAACGTGTTCATTCCCATGTGTACGTCATATGTCCTTAAGGGGTTAAAGAGTACCTGTCATTAAAATTAACTTCGCTAATTCTGACAATAAAGAAGCTAAACTGTTGGAATTAGCGAGCGAGAAGCCTGAGAAAGAGGGCTGTATCTTTTATTTTTAAGTATCTTTTTTTGTATCTTTTATGTTTTAACCTTAATTCTGTAGGCCTTTTTCGCGGATCAGTATATATACTGTATATATATATATATATATATATATATATGTTTTTGTTTTTTTTTTCCATACATTGAAGCATTAAGAACTGGAAACCTTCTGACGGTGAAGAAATATCTGTCTTTTTGACCATTATGACCTCGGAATGTATTGGTCCAGTAGCCCCCTAATTACTACCATAATATAATATCGTACCTTCACTTTGCACTTTTTGCTAAGAGTAAATCTGTTGACCCAAGCTGTCCCAACCCAAAACCTTATAAGATATGGCCCATTTATCACTATTTAAAACAACATTTCAGATGTAGTGTTACAATTAACAAAAGTTTGTATATTCCAAGTGAAAGTGGGGCTTGAAAAGTTACATGCTTTGATAGTTCAGCTCTGGATACATTTGGTCTAGCATTGTATACACAGATAAGAGCACAAACGTAGATAAAGGATATATAGGGGTATTCTGCCCCAAATCATCTAAATCGTCTAAACCAAAGTATAAATGAATTAAACAGCTTAATGATTTGCTCATGATACTTACCAGTCGATGCTCCCCCGGTGTGCTTCTGCAGACACCAAAATCCCATTCAGCAAATCACTGACTGAGACAGGACAGTATCACGGCCAGTGATTGGCTGAGCGGGATGTCACTCTAGTGGCTAAGCGGACTGTCACTTAGGAATGACCCAATCACCGTCCCAGTCAGTGATCTGCAGAATGGGCAGGAAGCAGCTGAAGACACTGGAAACCCAAAGAAGGGCACCGGGGAAGCATAGACAGGTAAGAATTTTTTTTATTTTTATGTAGGGCCGCCATCTTCCCGAACTTGTTCTGTAGCGAACCAAACTTTTTGCAAAGTGTGGAGCGACTCTTGGTTTGGGATGCTTGATTTGCTCATCTCTAGTTATGACTCTAATCAGAACACTGTTCGGTGCAGGTTACTGTCTTACCACATACAGTTATTATACCTCAACACAATAAGCCAGCCTACTCAGACAAGGCAAAGTAAGACAATGTATAGTAAGGAAGCATCTTGTGAGCAACAGAAAAGCAAACTCAATAAGAAGGCATGTTTCTGTAATGTGAAGCTTCAACCTTCAGGGAACCTCTCAGTACTATACTTCATACTGACCTTTAGGTATCATGAGAAAGTCGTTGTGACCCTGAACACATTGGTGCTTTTCTTATGCCCCTTTCCTCAAAATCTCAAGGCTCCTTCTTATGACCTTACGTCACATAGCTGCCTCCTCCTAAGTAAGTATCTATACAGTCTACTTAGATGGTACAGGTATGTTGGGCTCTTCTAAATAATAATCTAAGGGATATGACTAATGCAGGAAGTGGAAGAATTACTGCAGTATCTACTTTGACTGCTATGGGCTCAGCCACCAGGTGTCAGCATACAGTTCCCGGTTTCCAATTCCATGGTTGACCAATGGATGCCACCAGTTTTCCATCATATACTTATAGATAGATTTTTGTCCACAGGATATAAAGAATCCAGGTTTCTGGATGACAGCAAGCCAGAAATGGTTGAGAACCATTAAAGAGTCACTGTCGTATTTTTTTTTTTTTTGCAGAAATCAATAGTCCAGGCGATTTTAAGAAACTTTGTAATTGGGTTTATTAGCCAAATCTGCCATTATCTGCATGTAAAAAGCCTTTTCCCAGGTCCCCCCCTCCTTCCTCTTTTTCATCCACTCTGAAAAATCTGAAAATTGTGACTTGTTGCAGGAGTCGTCCCCTGTCTGTTCTAGGGAGAGGGGAGAGGGGAGGGGGGAGGAGGAAGGAGGGAGTTAGCCGGCAGCAGAAAGCAGATAACAGAGGATTATAGGCATGGAGCTGGGTGACAGCTGTAATCCGAGCTCAGACTGGTCACTGGTGACTGTCACAGGAGATATCCCGTGAGGGATTTGTAGATTAACTCTTTGTTGTCCTGTTTTGGTCTTTTCTTTAGCTCTCTCCATAGGAGAACAATGAAGACAGGGGGGAGAGCTTCAAACTGCTTTTTCATGATAAAAATGCATTTTTCGGATAATAAACCCAATTACAAAGTTTCTTAAAATCGCCTGGACTATTGATTTCTGCAAAAAAAAAATTCACGACAGTGACACTTTAAAGAATCAATGCAGGAATATTAAAATTTAGAATTTTAGTATTTAAATAAAGGGTGTTGGGGCAAGAGGCTTGGCAGGACCCTGTCTCTTTTAGGTTCTATTATATATCTATGAGAATATACAGATCTGAGTGTGTGAATATCTTAGGTGTGTGCCTGGTTACGTGTACGTAATCTTCATACTTATTTGCCAACCTGCTAATATGTCTGCTATATAATCTTATGTCTTATTGTCCCCATAGGATATATATATATATATAGAGAGAGTTTTATGTACATCACAGATTCTGATTAGTGACGTCACTAGAGCTGACCTGGCGGCACCTAATGGAATCCTGTATGTATATACATATGTATAGTGGCACATTGCATTGTTTATTGCAGGATAATATCTTTATTAATGTAAGTGAAGTTGTATAGAGGTTACGCCTGCGCCTCAGCTGATGATGACAGCTCCGTCTCCTATATTAGCACAAGACGGCTTCTGTCACACCTTGTGAGAGCGTATTCCATGCTAATCAGAGGGATATGTACAGATGTCATATATAGATATTTTACAGCCCAAATCAGATTTATTTCCTACTGCTGAGGCATTCACTGCTTACCAGTAATGGATTCTACGTATTAAGAATGCAGAATATGTGTGAGCCATGGAATCTGTGGAAACATATTTTGTAATATTACCGCTTTATAAAGCTTTGGTGCGGCCTCATCTGGAGTATGCCGTCCAGTTTTAGAATCCAATTCATAAAAAGGACGTTCTAGAGCTGGAGAGGGTACAAAGACGGGCAACTAAACTAATAAGGGGAATGGAGCATCTTAGTTATGAGGAGAGATTAAAAGAATTACATTTGTTTAGTCTGGAGAAGAGACGTATAACGGGAGATATGATTAATTTATTTAAATTTATAAATTTATACCCCCCTTCCCTGTATCCATCCCCTCCTTGGTTGAACTTGATGGACATGTGTCTTTTTTCAACCGTATTAACTATGTAACATTTCTATAAATTGCAGATGCATGGAATACTTATGTTGGTTGTACAACCCCTAGCAAAAATGGTGGACATAGTGTATGGTCACCCAGCCTTTTTACTTTGTGGTATATTCTTATACCCTGTTTCCCCAGAAAATAAGACGGTGTCCTATGTTAATTTTTGCTCCCAAAGATGCGCTAGATCTTATTTTCAAGGGATGTCTTATTTTTCCATGAAGAAGAATTCACTTTTATTTTTGAACAAAAAAAAAAAAAAAAAAAAACATTTATTATATACTGTATAGTCTAGAGACTGTAACGATCTCCCACAGCAGTTCCTAGACCACTTGTAAAGCAGGGACGGTAGTGTAGCTTCGGCCACCAGGGGGAGCTCACCACAGCACACTTGTACAGCACAGCAAGGCCAGCACAAGGTATGGCGGCCGGCAGGCGACGGGATTACGGCAGACTGTGTGCAGCTAGGAGTGAGGATTAAAGTGTACCTGTCACGAGGGGCCATTGCTGGTTCAATGGAGAATTCCACACTGCTGAAAGTCCCGCCTGCCTGTTTCGTCAGTTGATGGAGCATTGACAGGCAGTCAGCATTTCTGCCGCAGGCAGTGTCTGTAACACATGTAACATGTAACACATGCCTTTTTGGAAGACAAACGAGAGTGCACATCAGGAGAGCTGCAGTAATGGGGGAGCGTGTGGGAGTTGTTTTTTCCCCTCAATCATTTATTGTCATCATGGGGGCCATCTAATTTAGGGGAGCTGCCAGGGGGCTATCTACTTTAGGAGAGTTGCTCAGGGGGACATCTGCTAAAAAGGGACTACACAGGGGGGGATGTGCTAAAGGGGACCTACACAGGAGGCCATCTACTTTAGGGGGATTTAAAGAAAAAAAGGCTTTTACTCCAGTGGCAAAGGGATGGAAGAGGCCTGCAATATGCATCCTCCCCGCCTCTGCATTTCCATACCAGTCCTGGGCTGGATTATATCCCCTTTCACCATCTGAATCTTGCGCATGCACCATTGCTAGCGAGGCAGCGCAGACACAAGGGGGCTTGTTGCTCTAGGGTCCTGGGTCAGTGTGCTCTCGCATGGGAAGAGGGGCTACCAGGGTGGATAGTCTTCATTACCAGGTAACATAGTCTTCATTACCAGGTATCATAGTGGTTATTACCAGGGAACATAGTGGTCATTACCAGGTATCATAGTGGTTATTACCAGGGAACATAGTGGTTATTACCAGGGAACATAGTGGTCATTACCAGGTAACATAGTCTTCATTACCAGGTATCATAGTGGTTATTACCAGGTAACACAGTCTTCATTACCAGGTAACACAGTGGTTATTACCAGGTGACATAGTGGTCATTACCAGGTAACATAGTGGTTATTACCAGGTAACACAGTGGTTATTACCAGGTAACACAGTGGTTATTACCAGGTAACACAGTGGTTATTACCAGGTAACACAGTG